>NW_027261137.1:47500-55000 GCF_045791955.1 Oncorhynchus clarkii lewisi | reverse complement strand
CCACAGATTCTCGATTGGATTCAGGTCTGGACTTTGACTTGGCCATTCTAACACCTGGATATGTTTATTTTTGAACCATTCCATTGTAGATTTTGCTTTATGTTTTGGATCATTGTCTTGTTGGAAGACAAATCTCCGTCCCAGTCTCAGGTCTTTTGCAGACTCCATCAGGTTTTCTTCCAGAATGGTCCTGTATTTGGCTCCATCCATCTTCCCATCAATTTTTCAGTTTTCGATTTGTTAAAAAAGTTTGAAATATCCAATAAATGTCGTTCCACTTCATGATTGTGTCCCACTTGTTGTTGATTCTTCACAAAAAAATACAGTTTTATATCTTTATGTTTGAAGCCTGAAATGTGGCAAAAGGTCGCAAAGTTCAAGGGGGCCGAATACTTTCGCAAGGCACTGTATATATCTTCCTCTTCACCCCAGAACATAACAGCACCAAACTGTTTCATTTCAACGCATGACGACGGCTGAATTACACCATCAGCCAATCAAATCAGAAACACCTCTCAGCTGCTGCCGGCTCTGAATTAAAATGTAAAATGTCATGATTGTGACCTGGTCTCCATCCCAAATTGAGCTGTACAGGGAATAGCGTGTCATTTGAACTGGACCGTTTGACATCGGGTCGCCTTGTTAATGAATTTTAATACGACTCATCACGACGTGGCGGAATTATTCCACTCAGTGGTAAAAGAGGGGTGTGAGGGACACACAGAGACACACACACACAGAAACACACACAGAAACACACACACACACACACACACACACACACACACACACACACACACACACACACACACACACACAGCTTTGTAAATGACATGGTGTCAGACGTGCCTGACGATAGAAAGAGAAAGGGGTCAGGAGTTCAGTTAAGTACGAAGACTACGGCCGAAGGACGAGACAGAGGACGGTAACGTGGTCTCCACAACGGTGAGACGAAAAGAGAGACGGAAGAAAGGAATGAAAAGGAGGGAATGGTTAGGAGGGAGAGGACATGTGCTCTTTCTATTGTTATGTGTTGTTGATGTGCTCTCCATCAGCCGTCTCTCCACTCTTTACCCCTTCCCTTCGTTTCTCTCTTCACCCCTTCTCTTCTCTCACCTTGTGTCTTCTCTTTCCCTCACTCCACTATTCTCCTCTCTTCTCACTTCTCCTCTCCCACATTCCATCATCTCATCTCTCTCTCTCTCTCTCTCTCGCTCTTTCTCTCTCTCCAACCTTCTCCTCTCTCTCACTCCACTCTTCTCTTCTCCTCTGCCCATTCTTCCTTATATATCTGTCAGTCCACTGCTGGAACAGAAGAGACAACAACACATTATGATGGGCTCCATATGACTGTTATTAACATTGTCCGTCATTAATTGCACACACACGCACGCACGCACACACACACACACACACACACACACACACACACACACACACACACACACACACACACACACACACACACACACACACACTCTGCCTGTCAGGTCATTAGCCAGATAGTAATCTTAGATGAGTTGTCGTTTCTTTCCGTCCATTCATGTAATTAACGACTTGGGGATTAACAACAGCAACAACAATCATTCACCTCCCAAAAAACAAAACCTTTGAGAGATGGAGGTGTTATTTTCAGGGAGAGAAAAAAAACAAGGTCTTCGTTGTGTTAAGGTATCCCCTTAGAGGACGGTAACGTGGTCTCCACAGCAATGACAACGTGGTTTCCATGACACCACCAGGGACTGGCTCCGTCCTCACGCTCCCACTTCTGGGAACAACCCACGTCCCCGTAGACTCCGGAACGCTCCCTCTTCCTCAGCCGGAAAAGTCACAATAACTAGGGCAACGTCTCGGAGATAAACTTCACTGTAATTAAGATGGTGTTTGAATGTATCCTAAAGGGTACCATATTCCCTATTTATTCCCACTACTTTAGACCAGGGCCCTATGGTAAAGTAGTGCACTACTTTTGACCAGAGCCCTATGGCAAAGTAGTGCACCACTTTTGACCAGAGCCCTATGGTAAAGTAGTGCACTATCTAGTGGTTAGGGTGCAACCAGTTTAAGACTTGCCTCTGTGTGTGTGTGTGTGTGTGTGTGTGTGTGTGTGTGTGTGTGTGTGTGTGTGTGTGTGTGTGTGTGTGTGTGTGTGTGTGTGTGTGTGAATGCGTGTGTGTGTGTGTGTGTGTGCACTGTTAAAGTACTGTTTAAAGGCATAGAGATGAGCAGCAGGAAGTTAACGGATCTTAATGGGAACAACCACTTAGATTTTTGATCATGTGTTTCATCCCATAAGTAACTGTTTATCTTGAAGTGCAATGGTGTCAACTATATATTCTGAATGAGAGAAGTAGGACTACACAGACAACTGTTAACTTCTTCTGGCTAGGGGGCAGTATTCGGAAGTTTGGATGAATGAGGTGGCCAAAGTAAACTGCCTGTTACTCAGGCCCAGAAGCTAGGATATGCATATAATTGGTAGTATTGGATAGAAAACACTAGTATTGGATAGAAAATAATGTCTGTGAGTACAACAGAACTGATATGGCAGGCGAAACCCAGATGACAATCCATCCAGAAGGTTTTTTTTTTTCAGCTCACCTCTGATTACAATGGCTAGGAATGGGAATTTAAAAGGAAGTCCTCCCAGATTGCAGTTCATGGGGCTTCCACTAGATGTCAACAGTCTTTAGAAAGAGTTTCAGGCTTGTTTTTTTTTAATTAGCTAGAATTTGTAGTTTTTCTAAGTGGCTCCCATTTTGGCTGTAGTGTTTGTAATGCGTTCTGGTGATTTTTTTTGTTCTTTGTTATTTATCTCCGGTAATGGTCTCCGCTATTCTCCGTCTTACATTGTATCATTTATTTACATACATGGGTACCTGAGGATTGATTAGGAACGTTGTTTGACTTGTTTAGAAGAAGTTTATTTGTAACTTACTGGATTCATTTTGTATGCATTTTGAATGTTGGAAACCGGTGGATTACTGAGTCAAGCGCTCCATTGAAACTTACTTTTTTGCAATATAAAGAAGCACTTTATCAAACTAAAGGACCATTTGTTGTGTAGCTGGGACTCTTGTGATTGCAACCAGATGAAGATCTTCAAAGGTAAGTGATTTATTTTATCGCTTTTTCTGACTTTCGTGACCCGTCTGCTTTGTTGGAAAATGTATTTTTGAAATCTGACAACGTGGTTGGATTAACAAGAAGTTAAGCTTTTAAATGTATGACACTTGTATTTTCATGAATGTTTAATATTACGATTTCTGTCATTTGAATTTGTCGCTCTGCAATTTCACCGGATGTTGGCCAGTTGGGACGGTAGCGTCCCAATGATCCGTAAGAAGTTTAAGCAACGGTAAGTCTTGTGAAATAGTTAAACACATACAATGAGTTGTATTCAATGTGTATACAGTACCAATAGAAGCTTCTGGGTAAAATAACTGCTTGGTAAAAAGACAAACTGAAAAGAAGAGGTGGGTAGTGGAGGTTGGCTGTGAGGGTTCTGTTGAATACAGAGGCCGAAATCAAGGAATAAGGAATGCATTTCAAGGGGTAGAGTAGAACTCTACCTCACACAGGAAGCGGCGCAGGTCCTAATCCAGGCACTTGTCATCTCCCGTCTGGAATACTGCAACTCGCTGTTGGCTGGGCTCCTCGCTTGTGTCATCAAACCCCTGCAACTTATCCAGAACACAGCAACTCACCTGGTTTTCAACCTTCCACAGTTCTCATGTCACCCCGCTCTCTGCACACTGCAATGGCTTCCAGTTGAAGTTCGCATCCACTACAAGACCATGGGGCTTACCTACAGAACAGCAAGAGGAACTGCCCCTCCCGACATTTAGGCTATGCTAAAACCCTACACCCCAACCCGAGCACTCTGTTCTGCCACCTCGGGTATCTTGGCCCTCCCACTCCTATCAGAGGGCAGCTCCTGCTCAGCCCAGTCCAAGCTGTACTCTGTCCTGGCAACCCAATGGTGGAGCCAGCTTCCCCCTGAAGCTAGGACAGATGAGTCCCTGCCCCCTTCAAACAGTATCTTAAATAATCCTCCTCCTCACCTCGATAAACCAGCAACCCAACCCTTCAGGCTCTGACTCTACTGACAGCTACGTTATTATGGAAAAATGGGCTTTCTGGAACTGTGAATGCACAGCAGATCTGGATAAGAGTGTCTGCTAAATGACTAAAACATAAACATTTATGTTGTAGAGAATGTATTGTAAGGGGTTTGATGTTGTAGATAATGTATTGTAAGGGGTTTGATGTTGTAGAGAATGTATTGTAAGCGGTTTGATGTTGTAGAGAATGTATTGTAAGGGGTTTGATGTTGTAGAGAATGTATTGTAAGGGGTTTGATGTTGTAGAGAATGTATTGTAAGGGGTTTGATGTTGTAGATAATGTCTTGTAAGGGGTTTGATGTTGTAGAGAAGGTATTGTAAGGGGTTTGATGTTGTAGAGAAGGTATTGTAAGCGGTTTGATGTTGTAGATAATGTATTGTAAGGGGTTTGATGTTGTAGAAAATGTTATGAGCAGTGCATAAGAAGCAGAGTATGAAATCACAGACCTACGCTGATACTAATGAAACCTTTCTCTGTTCTCCTCTCTCTTGTATTCTCTCTCTATCTTGTATTTCTCCCTCTCTCTCTATATTCTCTCTGTTGTTCCCTCCTGTTCCGTCTCAACCTTTCCTTATTTTGCTCTCTTCTGTATTTCTCTCTTCCCAGAGTCACTAACGACTTGCTCCTCCGTCACTCAGCGTTGTTCTCACTGCTCTGGGAGACACTGGTGTCAGCACTGCAGAGAGGATGGGGGATGAAGAAAGAGAGAGAAATGGAGTGGGGGTGGATGGAACGAGAGAGAGAGAGAGAGAGAGAGATAGAGATGGAGTGGGGGTGGATGGAACGAGAGAGAGAGAGAGAGAGAGAGAGAGAGAGAGAGAGAGAGAGAGAGAGAGAGAGAGAGAGAGAGAGAGAGAGAGAGAGAGAGAGAGAGAGAGAGAGAGAGAGAGAGAGAGAGAGAGAGAGAGAGAGAGAGAGAGAGAGAGAGAGAGAGAGAGAGAGAGAGAGAGAGAGAGAGAGAGATTATGAGAATGAGGAAGAGAGAGAGAGAGAAAGAGAGCAAGATGAAGAGCACCCACTTAAAGCTGAAACATGAAAGAACACTTCAGAGTGACGTCCCCCAGGTCTCTCTCCTCTTCACACTCCCTGTCTAAATAAAGACACTGGAAGGGCGGCCTGAGAGGAGGCCAGAGGGAGGCCTGAGAAAAGGCCAGAGAGAAGGCCTGAGAAGAGGCCTGAGAGGAGGCCTGAAAATAGGCCAGAGGGGAGGCCTGAGATGAGGCCTGAGAAGAGGCCAGAGGGGAGGCCTGAGAGGAGGCCAGAGGGAGGCCTGAGAAGAGGCCAGAGGTGAGGCCTGAGAGGAGGCCTGAGTTGGTGTCTGAGAGGAGGCCTGAGAGGAGGCCAGAGAGAAGGCCTGAGAAGAGGCCTGAGAGGAGGCCTGAGAGGAGGCCTGAGAATAGGCCAGAGGGGAGGCCTGAGAGGAGGCCTGAGAGGAGGCCAGAAGGGAGGCCTGAGAGGAGGCCAGAGGGAGGCCTGAGAAGAGGCCAGAGGTGAGGCCTGAGAGGAGGCCTGAGGGGGTGCCTGAGGGGAGGCCTTTGAGGAGGCCTGAGAGGTGACCTGAGGGGAGGCCTGAGAGGAGGTCTGAGACGCCCGAGTACTTACTACAGTGTAGACCCAGCTTTGTCCCACTGCATTATAGATGTGGGCGGGGCCAGAACCGGACACTGAGAGACCCTCGAGTATTTTTTAGAGGATCTTAGCACCTGTAGCGTGGATTCTGGATTTACGGATGGTTTTAGTATGCAGGGTAGAGATAAACAAGGGCACATACACACACACACACACACACACACACACACACCATGCTCTGGCCCATGTGTTGCTCTGTGCTAAAGCCCTGGTCTCTCTGTCTCAATGAAACGTTGAGCATAAAGGCCATGGGCTTTAAAGTGGACCTGACAGTCTTTTAACTACTTTGTAGATGTGAAACAAACAATCATAATGTCGGTCAAATCAATCAAATCCCCAGTTTATGCTTAAAAACCAACTTTATAAGAGGTTTTAATAATAGATTATGTTTGATGTACAGTAATGAATTGTTAGCAGAATGCTGTAGATGGATGCAGTTCAGTGCACGATTAGTATAATTCACCAACACATTTCTTGGTTGTCCCAAAAATATTGCCAAGAGGTTGTAAATCCCAGCTGGTACATTGTTTGTTGTTTCCACCCTTTAGGGATGTACTGTTTCAGCTTCAATGGCTCAACATGTTGAACAAAAACAAATGGCTGTAACTGAGCCTACAAATGTCAATATGATCAGACTAGCAAGGGAACTGATCACAGGTCAGTCCTAACATGACGTATAGGCTAGCACACATGGGTCAAACACAAGGCCCGCGGGCCGAATAGGACATACAAGCAAGATACATATATGAGTCAACAGTTGAGTCATCTACTTTATGAAATTAAAGCCTGATGCGCTGGCAACCGGTGATTTCAAATTCAATTGTGTTACTTTCGTGCTTTCGTGTGTTTCGTTTACAGCGCGCAGCGGAGGGACATTGTACCAACACATGCCACAGTCCTAGCTAGGCTACTAACATGTTGTAGTCCGGCTTCGGTTCATAACTAAACCTGCTACAAAACACAATTCAAAGGAGGAACATGTAGGCCCATTACAGCAGTGTTTGAGCAGTTGCCTCGGCTGGCTCCTCCACTACAGCACAGTGCTGCATTCAACTGCACTGGTGTCAACATTATAAAAGGTCATATTCTATCTATTAAAACAACGGCCAGTTTGAGTCGGGTTTTTTGTTGTAAAAACAAATAGGTTATGTCTGGCCCGTGAATTCATTATGTTTTTTCAAGAGGGCCCGGCCCGTACAACGATTGATGTTGACACCCCTGGGCTAAACAATTTATTTATGTATATAAGTTAGCTATTTATTGAACAAGCTAAAAACACAGAGCCTGATGTTAGCTAACTAGCTGCTAGGAGGATGTCATGGCATTGGAGGACTTGGTGAGTGACCAACTTTTTCCCCTCATATCGTTTTTTTCGGAGGCTACAGCTAGAGATGCGGGTGACGTTTGGTTAGCTAGCAAGGAATGTCAATGGCTTTGCTAGCTAGCTAACTATGCTGAACTTGAACGACTCTTATCCACAGTTAGCTTAATCTCGTAGTTGTCAATCAAATGCATTTGGCAATGATCAAATGGGCGGGCAGGCAAGTTTCAAAATATGGGTAAGGACAAGCAGGCATTGGCAGGCCAGCTGCAGAAGACAAGCAGGCTACTATTCCTCATCGTTTCAGTGCATTTGGAAGGTCAGCTGCAGAAGACAAGCAGGCTACTATTCCTCATCGTTTCAGTGCATTCGGAAGGCCAGCTGCAGAAGACAAGCAGGCTACTATTACTCATCGTTTCAGTGC
>NW_027261137.1:17500-42500 GCF_045791955.1 Oncorhynchus clarkii lewisi | reverse complement strand
GTTAGATTGATCCTTCATGTATCTCTCTCTCTCTCTCTCTTTCTCTCTCTCTCTCTCTCTCTCTCTCTCTCTCTCTCTCCCTAACCTTTGAACCATCAGGTATGTGAGTCAGTGTATCTCAGACATGTGAAGTGTGTCAGTCATGTAGCAGCAGAGAGCTGACATTTTGCAGACTGTAACTTAACCCACAGGTTAGCAGACAGACATGTGACTCACACACACACACACACACTCACTATCATATGATGCATGTGTGTGCATGTGCATTTGTGTGTGTGTGTTATGTTACCAAGTATCAGATGAAAGTCTGAAATTTTGTTGGCTGATCATCTTCTGTCTCCTTTCACAACGAAACATCAACTCAACCTGCGTGACCTCCAATGCATTTACATTGAGTCAGACCTCCAGAATCAGACGGATAGAGAGAGACAAAATAGAAGAGGGGTTAGAGAGAAAGACAGAGGGAGTGATGGAAAGATGGTAGAGGGGACAGATCAGGAGAGGCAGTGGATGATGAGAGAGTAGAGGGAGAAAGAGAGAGCGGGAGAGAGAGAGGAGGACAGGAGTTCTTCTATGCCATAAGTACATTCTAATGGTTGTGGTGCTGCAGTCCCAGCAAGCCGTTCTCTCAGTATACTACCAGTAGGTAGACAGGATGGTAATTGTTGCGGGTGATGACACCCACAGCTCCTGCATCAGTCCAGTGAAAACCAGGGAGCCACAGGTAGGTAGATAGTCTGTTAAGGACTGTGGGCCTGACACAATCCAGTTGACCTGAAGAGTGTTTTTCTTTTCTCACTCACTCACGAGAGTGCTCCAAAACTGTTGTTTTGCATTGAATCTCGTTTGAAGGTTAGTTAGCACAGTGTCCAAGGAAGGGCCAGAAGTATACAGAATGGTGTCGTCTGCGTAGAGGTGGATCAGGGAATCGCAGCAAGAGCGAATTCATTGATATATACAGAGAAAAGAGTTGGCCCGAGAATTGAACCCTGTGGTACCCCCATAGACATTGCCAGAGGTCCGGACAACATGCCCTCCGATTTGACACACTGAACTCTGTCTGCAAAGTAGTTGGTGAACATGGCGAGACAGTCATTAGAAAAACCAAGGCTACTGAGTCTGCTGATAAGAATATGGTGATTGACAGAGTCGAAAGTCTTGGCCAGGTCGATGAAGACCGCTGCACTGTACTGTCTTTTATCGATGGCGGTTATGATATCGTTTAGTACCTTGAGCCTGGCTGAGGTGCACCCGTGACCGGCTCGGAGACCGGATTGCACAGCCGAGAAGGTACGGTGGGATTCGAAATGGTCAGTGATCTGTTTATTAACTTGGCTTTCGAAGACTTTAGATAGGCATGGCAGGATGGAAAATGGTCAGTAACAGTTTGGGTCTAGGGTGTCACCTCCTTTGAAGAGGGGGATGACCGTGGCAGCTTTCCAATCTTTAGGGATCTCGAACGATACGAAAGAGAGGTTGAACAGGCTGGTAATAGGGGTGGCAAATATGGCGGCAGATAGTTTTACAAAGAGAGGGTCAAGATAGTCAATCCCAGCTGATTTGTACGGGTCCAGCTTTTGCAGCTCTTTCAGAACATCTGCTATCTGGATATGGGTGAAGGAGAAGCTGGGGAGGCTTGGGCGAGTGGGGGGGGGGGGGGGGGATGACCGTGTTACCTAGCCTCAGTGCAGTGGGCAGCTGGAGGAGGTGCTCTTGTTCTCCATGGACTTTACAGTGTCCCAAATCTTTTTGGAGTTGGAGCTACAGGATGCAAGTTTCTGCTTGAAAAAGCTAGCCTTTGCATTCCTGACTGACTGTGTGTATTAGTTCCTGACTTCCCCGAACAGTTGCATATCGTAGGGACTATTCGATGCTATTGCAGTCCGCCACAGGATGTTTTTGTGCTGGTCAAGGGCAGTCAGGTCTGTAGTGAACCAAGGGCTATATCTGTTCTTAGTTAGGAAATTCATTTTAAAGAATGACCAGGCATCCTCGACTGACGTGATGAGGTCAATATCCTTCCAGGATACCCGGGCCAGGTCGATTAGGAAGGCTTGCTCACAGAAGTGTTTTAGGGAGCGTTTGACTGTGATGAGGGGTGGTCGTTTGACCGTGGACCCATAGCAGATACAGGCAATGAGGGAGTGATCGCTGAGATCCTGATTGAAAACAGTGGGGGTGTATTTGGAGGGAAAGTTTGTCAGGATAATATCTATGAGGGTGCCCATGTTTACGGATTTAGGGTTGTACCTGGTGGGTTCCTTGATGATTTGTGTGAGATTGAGGGCATCTAGCTTAGATTGTAGGACTGCTGGGGTGTTAGGCATATCCCAGGTTATGTCACCTAACAGACCAAACTCTGAAGCTAGATGGGGGGCAATCAATTCACAAATGGTGTCCAGGGCACAGCTGGGAGCGGAGGGGGGTCGATAGTAGGCGGCAACAGTGAGAGAATTATTTCTGGATCGATTATTTTTTGAAATTAGAAATTCGAACTGTTTGGGTAGACCTGGAAAGTATGACAGAAAGCAGCTATCAGGGAAGTCATTCTAACGTTCCCCCATTAAGCAGCTATCAGGGAAGTCATTCTAACGTTTCCCCCATAAAGCAGCTATCAGGGAAGTCATTCTAATGTTCCCCCCATAAAGCAGCTATCAGGGAAGTCATTCTAACGTTTCCCCATAAAGCAGCTATCAGGGAAGTCATTCTAACTTTACCCCATAAAGCAGCGATCAGGGAAGTCATTCTAACGTTCCCCCATAAAGCAGCTATCAGGGAAGTCAATCTAACGTTCCCCCCATAAAGCAGCTATCAGGGAAGTCATTCTAACGTTCCCCCATAAAGATCAGGGAAGTCATTCTAACGTTCCCCCATGAAGCAGCTATCAGGGAAGTCATTCTAACGTTTCCCCCATAAAGCAGCTATCAGGGAAGTCACTCTAACATTCCCCCATAAAGCAGCTATCAGGGAAGTCATTCTAACGTTTCCCCCATAAAGCAGCTATCAGGGAAGTCATTCTAACATTCCCCCATAAAGCAGCTATCAGGGAAGTCATTCTAACGTTTCCCCCATAAAGCAGCGATCAGCGAAGTCATTCTAACATTTCCCCCATAAAGCAGCTATCAGGGAAGTCATTCTAACATTTCCCCAATAAAGCAGCTATCAGGGAAGTCATTCTAACATTTCCCCCATAAAGCAGCGATCAGCGAAGTCATTCTAACATTTCCCCCATAAAGCAGCTATCAGGGAAGTCATTCTAACATTTCCCCAATAAAGCAGCTATCAGGGAAGTCATTCTAACATTTCCCCATAAAGCAGCTACCAGGGAAGTAATTCTAACGTTTCCCCCATAAAGCAGCTATCAGCGAAGTCATTCTAACATTTCCCCCATAAAGCAGCGATCAGCGAAGTCATTCTAACATTTCCCCCATAAAGCAGCGATCAGCGAAGTCATTCTAACATTTCCCCCATAAAGCAGCTATCAGGTAAGTCATTCTAACATTTACCCCATAAAGCAGCGATCAGCGAAGTCATTCTAACATTTCCCCTATAAAGCAGCGATCAGCGAAGTCATTCTAACATTTCC
Source organism: Oncorhynchus clarkii lewisi (assembly GCF_045791955.1). Classification (NCBI taxonomy): domain Eukaryota; kingdom Metazoa; phylum Chordata; class Actinopteri; order Salmoniformes; family Salmonidae; genus Oncorhynchus; species Oncorhynchus clarkii. Next base: position 38,914 of record NW_027261137.1, on the reverse strand, counting down.
CCCATAAAGCAGCTATCAGGTAAGTCATTCTAACATTTACCCCATAAAGCAGCTATCAGGGAAGTCATTCCCAGCTGGTAAGAAAAGACAACGCCGGGGGATTATTTTAGACGCTGTTTGAAGAGGTACGTTTTCAGAAAACAAGTGGGCAGCGGCTCAACTGTCCTGACGTTAGGTGGAAGCTTGTTCCTCCATTTGGGTGCCAGTACAGAGAAGAGCTGGGATGAGCTGGAGCCAGCGGCCCCTCGTCAGGGTGAGAGGGCCAAGAGACCAGCAGTCTATGCACTTGTTGTGTTAGATTGAACCTTCATGTATCTCTCTCTCTCTCTCTCTTTCTCTCTCTCTCTCTCTCTCCCTAACCTTTGAACCATCAGGTATGTGAGTCAGTGTATCTCAGACATGTGAAGTGTGTCAGTCATGTAGCAGCAGAGAGCTGACATTTTGCAGACTGTAACTTAACCCACAGGTTAGCAGACAGACATGTGACTCACACACACACACACACACTCACTATCATATGATGCGTGTGTGTGCATGTGCATTTGTGTGTGTGTGTTATGTTACCAAGTATCAGATGAAAGTCTGAAATTTTGTTGGCTGATTATCTTCTGTCTCCTTTCACAACGAAACATCAACTCAACCTGCGTGACCTCCAATGCATTTACATTGAGTCAGACCTCCAGAATCAGACGGATAGAGAGAGACAAAATAGAAGAGGGGTTAGAGAGAAAGACAGAGGGAGTGATGGAAAGGTGGTAGAGGGGACAGATCAGGAGAGGCAGTGGATGATGAGAGAGTAGAGGGAGAAAGAGAGAGCGGGAGAGAGAGAGGAGGACAGGAGTTCTTCTATGCCATAAGTACATTCTAATGGTTGTGGTGCTGCAGTCCCAGCAAGCCGTTCTCTCAGTATACTACCAGTAGGTAGACAGGATGGTAATTGTTGCGGGTGATGACACCCACAGCTCCTGCATCAGTCCAGTGAAAACCAGGGAGCCACAGGTAGGTAGATAGTCTGTTAAGGACTGTGGGCCTGACACAATCCAGTTGACCTGAAGAGTGTTTTTCTTTTCTCACTCACTCACGAGAGTGCTCCAAAACTGTTGTTTTGCATTGAATCTCGTTTGAAGGTTAGTTAGCACAGTGTCCAAGGAAGGGCCAGAAGTATACAGAATGGTGTCGTCTGCGTAGAGGTGGATCAGGGAATCGCAGCAAGAGCGAATTCATTGATATATACAGAGAAAAGAGTTGGCCCGAGAATTGAACCCTGTGGTACCCCCATAGAGATTGCCAGAGGTCCGGACAACATGCCCTCCGATTTGACACACTGAACTCTGTCTGCAAAGTAGTTGGTGAACATGGCGAGACAGTCATTAGAAAAACCAAGGCTACTGAGTCTGCTGATAAGAATATGGTGATTGACAGAGTCGAAAGTCTTGGCCAGGTCGATGAAGACCGCTGCACTGTACTGTCTTTTATCGATGGCGGTTATGATATCGTTTAGTACCTTGAGCCTGGCTGAGGTGCACCCGTGACCGGCTCGGAGACCGGATTGCACAGCCGAGAAGGTACGGTGGGATTCGAAATGGTCAGTGATCTGTTTATTAACTTGGCTTTCGAAGACTTTAGATAGGCATGGCAGGATGGAAAATGGTCAGTAACAGTTTGGGTCTAGGGTGTCACCTCCTTTGAAGAGGGGGATGACCGTGGCAGCTTTCCAATCTTTAGGGATCTCGAACGATACGAAAGAGAGGTTGAACAGGCTGGCAATAGGGGTGGCAAATATGGCGGCAGATAGTTTTACAAAGAGAGGGTCAAGATAGTCAATCCCAGCTGATTTGTACGGGTCCAGCTTTTGCAGCTCTTTCAGAACATCTGCTATCTGGATATGGGTGAAGGAGAAGCTGGGGAGGCTTGGGCGAGTGGGGGGGGGGGGGGGGGGGATGACCGTGTTACCTAGCCTCAGTGCAGTGGGCAGCTGGAGGAGGTGCTCTTGTTCTCCATGGACTTTACAGTGTCCCAAATCTTTTTGGAGTTGGAGCTACAGGATGCAAGTTTCTGCTTGAAAAAGCTAGCCTTTGCATTCCTGACTGACTGTGTGTATTAGTTCCTGACTTCCCTGAACAGTTGCATATCGTAGGGACTATTCGATGCTATTGCAGTCCGCCACAGGATGTTTTTGTGCTGGTCAAGGGCAGTCAGGTCTGTAGTGAACCAAGGGCTATATCTGTTCTTAGTTAGGAAATTCCTTTTAAAGAATGACCAGGCATCCTCGACTGACGTGATGAGGTCAATATCCTTCCAGGATACCCGGGCCAGGTCGATAAGAAAGGCTTGCTCACAGAAGTGTTTTAGGGAGCGTTTGACTGTGATGAGGGGTGGTCGTTTGACCGTGGACCCATAGCAGATACAGGCAATGAGGGAGTGATCGCTGAGATCCTGATTGAAAACAGTGGGGGTGTATTTGGAGGGAAAGTTTGTCAGGATAATATCTATGAGGGTGCCCATGTTTACGGATTTAGGGTTGTACCTGGTGGGTTCCTTGATGATTTGTGTGAGATTGAGGGCATCTAGCTTAGATTGTAGGACTGCTGGGGTGTTAGGCATATCCCAGGTTATGTCACCTAACAGAACAAACTCTGAAGCTAGATGGGGGGCAATCAATTCACAAATGGTGTCCAGGGCACAGCTGGGAGCGGAGGGGGGTCGATAGTAGGCGGCAACAGTGAGAGAATTATTTCTGGATCGATTATTTTTTGAAATTAGAAATTCGAACTGTTTGGGTAGACCTGGAAAGTATGACAGAACTTTGCAGGCTATCTCTGCAGTAGATTGCAACACCTCCCCCTTTGGCAGTTCTATCTTGACAGAAAATGTTGTAGTTGGGTATGGAAATGACAGAATTTTCGGTGGCCCTCCTAAGCCAGGATTCAGACATGGCAAGGACATCAGGGTTGACGAAGTGTGCTAAAGCAGTGAGCAAAACAAACTTAGGGATGAGGCTTCTAATGTTAACATGTATGAAACCAATGCTTTGGGTTTACCTCCACATCACCCGCGGAACAGAAGAAGTACACCATGCTCAACCATCCGATCAACCAGACTCTCTTCTTCAAGAAGTACACCATGCTCAACCATACGATCAACCAGACACTCTTCTTTAAGAAGTACATCATGCTCAACCAGCCGATCAACAAGACACTCTTCTTTAAGAAGTACACCATGCTCAACTATACGATCAACAAGACTCTTCTTTAAGAAAAACCACCACCGCTTTATTCATCTGTGATGCATAAGCAACATTCTCATATCCTACTTTCACTCCTACGGCAACCAGAAACTCCTCCACAGTAACACGCCTAAAGCTGTGCCGTGACAGGGACAGTATCCCCATGTGGGTCGCCTTCCCCGCCAAAGCCAGGGTAATTTTGACACGAAAAACAGTATACTTATTTCTACCACAACAACTAAATAAAAATAATGGTAACTATAATAAAAATAAATAAATAAAAATAAGACACCACCAAGTAAAGGAAACGTAAAATAAAAACCAGGATGTCTAACTCTACACAACACTCACTCATATAATTCCCAGCATGCACCAAACACTCCCAGCATAGAGAGAGAGAGAGAGAGAGAGAGAGAGAGAGAGAGAGAGAGAGAGAGAGAGAGAGAGAGAGAGAGAGAGAGAGAGAGAGAGAGAGAGAGAGAGAGAGAGAGAGAGAGAGAGAGAGAGAGAGAGAGAGAGAGAGAGAGAGAGAGAGAGAGAGAGAGAGAGAGAGAGAGAGAGAGAGAGAGAGAGAGAGAGATGGGAGACGGGAGACCAGTAAACTAGTATTGCAGGATTCTGCAATATATAGTCAATAAAGCCCTTCTGTCTATCTCTGCTCTGGACAACATAGAGAGAGAGAGAGAGAGAGACATCCAGGGAAGCAGCATTCTACTGAACCAACTTCTAACAGCTGCTGGTCCACAGCTACAAAATACAAAAAAAATATTATTGTTCTTTAAAGTAATGGCTGAATGGTTCTCAGCTAGATCCCTGTGTGTGTGTGTGTGTGTGTGTGTGTGTGTGTGTGTGTGTGTGTGTGTGTGTGTGTGTGTGTGTGTGTGTGTGTGTGTGTGTGTGTGTGTGTGTGTGTGTGTGTATGTGTGTATGTGTGTGTGTGTGTGTGTGTTTACGTGTCCCTGTGTGTGTATGGATATCCCAGCTCTTGAGGCAGTTCATAAAAACAAGAGATCTGAACATTCATTTATTTTATTCCATTAAAAAACATGTGCGGTCACATTAAACCTCTCCGTCTCAAAGCAACAACAACATCATATGAATCCCAAATGGTATTCTTTTCCCTGTATAGTGCACTACTTTTCACCAGGGCCCAAAGGGCACTGTAGGGAATATTTTTGGACACATTCATTGAATCAGTCCTTGGGCTAAATTGTTTCCTGGATTCTCAGTCTGTTATTGCCTGGTTTGACTACAGGCTATGAGTGTGATGTATTTTCTCTCTTTCTCCCACCGTGGAAGAGGGGATAGAGCGTCCCAAATGGCACCCTATAGGCCCTGGTTAAAGGTAGTGGACCAGGGTGTCATTTGGAACGCAGCCCCAGGTTTTTGACTGAAGGTTCTGGTGAACACGTGTTGTCTTCAGATGACGTTAGTCCAACTCTCATCATTATCAATGGAAACAGAATCTTCAGATGACGTTAGTCCAACTCTCATCATTATCAATGGAAACAGAATCTTCAGATGACGTTAGTCCAACTCTCATCATTATCAATGGAAACAGAATCTTCAGATGACGTCAGTCCAACTCTCATCATTATCAATGGAAACAGAATCTTCAGATGACGTTAATCCAACTCTCATCATTATCAATGGAAACAGAATCTTCAGATGACGTTAGTCCAACTCTCACCATTATCAATGGAAACGGAATCTTCAGATGACGTCAGTCCAACTCTCATCATTATCAATGGAAACAGAATCTTCAGATGACGTTAGTCCAACTCTCATCATTATCAATGGAAACAGAATCTTCAGATGACGTTAGTCCAACTCTCATCATTATCAATGGAAACAGAATCTTCAGATGACGTTAGTCCAACTCTCATCATTATCAATGGAAACAGAATCTTCAGATGACGTTAATCCAACTCTCATCATTATCAATGGAAACAGAATCTTCAGATGACGTTAGTCCAACTCTCATCATTATCAATGGAAACAGAATCTTCAGATGACGTTAGTCCAACTCTCATCATTATCAATGGAAACGGAATCTTCAGAAACACTTCTGGCACAATCGTTCCATTATGACGTCATTATCACAATCATACAACAACAACAAGGATTCTAAACTGCAGACTTCTAACTTCCTCTTTGTCCTGATTGGTTGATTGGTGATTGGATGTTATTGAAACATCCCAGAATGACTCTCTCCCACTGTTTCCCAGTTACCTCTACCTTGTAATACTTATGAGTCATTAGCCACACGGAATTAGGTAAGGTATCTGATGACTCTAGTAGTGGTTACACACACACACATACACACACACACGCGCGCAAGCACACACCCCCACTAACACACACACACGCGTACAAATGAACGCACACACCCCCACCAACACACACACACAAACACCCACACCCACACAAGCACCCACACACGCACACACCCCCACTAACACACACACACGAACACAAGCACACACACACAAACGCACCCTTCACACAATAGCGCCCACACGCACACACATAAACGCAACCACACACACACACACACATCTAGTATTGGTTTCAGTTGATAATGAGGCACTAACACGTAGTGAGCTAACACTCCCCTGAGGCTTAAATGGTGCGTAGTAGACAATGAGATGACTGAGTCCCAAATAGCACCCTGTAATCTACTGAGTGTACCTCTTCTGACCAGGGCCGATGAGCCTCTATATAGAGAACAGGGTACCATCTGGGACGCACGCGATGGGAGGTTTTTACCAGGATTACACCTGAGATAAAGACTTCAACACCATGTTAATGATCTGATTATAAATGTCACACATAGACTCAGCTGCAATACAGCAGGTCTACAGACTACGCACACTATAGGTGACACTTTCTCTCTCTGTCTCTGTCTGTCTCTCTCTCTCTGTCTGTTTGTCTGTCTCTTTCTGTCTCTCTCTCTCTCTCTGTCTGTTTGTCTGTCTCTTTCTGTCTCTCTTTCTCTCTGTCTGTCTGTCGTTCTCTCCCTCTCCCGCTCTCTCTCTCTGTCTGTCTGTCTGTCTCTCTCTCTCTCTTTCTCTCTGTCGTTGTCTCCCTCTCTCTCTGTCTGTCTCGCTGTCTCTCTCTCTTTCTATCTGTCGTTCTCTCCCTCTCCCGCTCTCTCTCTCTTGCTCTCTCTCTCTCTCTCTCTCTCTCTCTCTCTCTCTTTCTCTCTGTCATTCTCTCCCTCTCTCTCTCTCTCTCTGTCTCGCTGTCTCTCTCTCTCTCTTTCTCTCTGTCGTTCTCTCCCTCTCTCTCTGTCTGTTTGTCTGGGTTGGCGCCCCCCCCCCCCCTTGGGTTGTGCCGTGGCGGAGGTCTTTGTGGGCTATACTCAGCCTTGTCTCAGGATGGTAAGTTGGTGGTTGAAGATATCCCTCTAGTGTTGTGGGGGCTGTGCTTTGGCAAAGTGGGTGGGGTTATATCCTTCCTGTTTGGCCCTGTCCGGGGGTGTCCTCGGATGGGGCCACAGTGTCTCCTGACCCCTCCTGTCTCAGCCTCCAGTATTTATGCTGCAGTAGTTTATGTGTCGGGGGGCTAGGGTCAGTTTGTTATATCTGGAGTACTTCTCCTGTCCTATTCGGTGTCCTGTGTGAATCTAAGTGTGCGTTCTCTAATTCTCTCCTTCTCTCTTTCTCTCTCTCGGAGGACCTGAGCCCTAGGACCATGCCCCAGGACTACCTGACATGATGACTCCTTGCTGTCCCCAGTCCACCTGGCTGTGCTGCTGCTCCAGTTTCAACTGACCTGAGCCGTAGGACCATGCCCCAGGAATACCTGACATGATGACTCCTTGCTGTCCCCAGTCCACCTGACTGTGCTGCTGCTCCAGTTTCAACTATTCTGCCTTATTATAATTCGACCATGCTGGTCATTTATGAACATTTGAACATCTTGACCATGTTTTGTTATAATCTCCACCCGGCACAGCCAGAAGAGGACTGGCCACCCCACATAGCCTGGTTCCTCTCTAGGTTTCTTCCTAGGTTTTGGCCTTTCTAGGGAGTTTTTCCTAGCCACCGTGCTTCTACACCCGCATTGCTTGCTGTTTGGGGTTTTAGGCTGGGTTTCTGTACAGCACTTTGAGATATCAGCTGATGTACGAAGGGCTATATAAATAAATTTGATTTGATTTTGATTTGTCTGTCTCTTTCTGTCTCTCTCTCTCTCTCTGTCTGTTTGTCTGTCTCTTTCTGTCTCTCTTTCTCTCTGTCTGTCTGTCGTTCTCTCCCTCTCCCGCTCTCTCTCTCTGTCTGTCTGTCTGTCTCTCTCTCTCTCTTTCTCTCTGTCGTTGTCTCCCTCTCTCTCTGTCTGTCTCGCTGTCTCTCTCTCTTTCTATCTGTCGTTCTCTCCCTCTCCCGCTCTCTCTCTCTTGCTCTCTCTCTCTCTCTCTCTCTCTCTCTCTCTCTCTCTCTTTCTCTCTGTCATTCTCTCCCTCTCTCTCTCTCTCTCTGTCTCGCTGTCTCTCTCTCTCTCTCTCTGTCTGTCTTGTCTCTTGCTGTCTCTCTCTCTCTCTCTCTCTCTCTCTCTTGTCTCTTACTGTCTCACTCTCTCTCTGTCTGTCTCTTGCTGTCTCTCTATCCCTCTCTCTCTCTGTCTTTCAATTCAATTCAATTCAAAGGGCTTTATTGGCATGGGAAACATATGTTAACATTGCCAAAGCAAGTGAAATAGATAATAAACAAAAGTTAAATAAACAATACAAATGAATAGTAAACGTTTCACATAAATATGTTCCAAAAAAATAAAGCCATTTCAAATGTCAAATTATATATATATATATATATATATATATACAGTGTTGTAACGATGTAAAAATGGTTAAAGTACAAAAGGGAAAATAAATAAACATTAATATGGGTTGTATTTACAATGGTGCTGGTTCTTCACTGGTTTCCCTTTTCTTGTGGCAAAAGGTCACAAATCTTGCTGCTGTAATGATACACTGAGGTATTTCACCCAGTAGATGGATTTGTTTTCGAAATCTTTGTGGATCTGTGTAATCTGAGGGAAATATGTGTCTCTAATATGTTCATACATTTGGCAGGAGGTTAGGAAGTGCAGCTCAGTTTCCACCTCATTTTGTGGGCAGTGAGCACATAGCCTGTCTTCTCTTGAGAGCCAGGTCTGCCTACGGCGGCCTTTCTCAATAGCAAGGATATTCTCACTGAGTCTGTACATAGTCAAAGCTTTCCTTAAGTTTGGGTCAGTCACAGTGGTCAGGTATTCTGCCACTGTGTACTCTCTGTTTAGGGCCAAATAGCATTCTAGTTTGCTCTGTTTGGTTTGGTTAGGTCTAATTGTGTTGCTGTCCTGGGGCTCTGTGTGGTCTGATTGTGTTTGTGAACAGAGCCCCAGGACCAGCTTGCTTAGGGGGCTCTTCTCCAGGTTCATCGCTCTGTAGGTGATGGCTTTGTTATGGAAGGTTTGGGAATCGCTTCCTTTTAGGTGGTTATAGAATTTAACGTCTCTTTTCTGGATTTTGATAATTAGTGGGTATCGGCCTAATTCTGCTCTGCATGCATTATTTGGTGTTCTACGTTCTACACAGAGGATATTTTTGCAGAATTCTGCATGCAGAGTCTCAATTTGGTGTTTGTCCCATTTTGTACATTACTGATTGGTGAGTGGACCCCAGACCTCAAAACCATAAAGGGCAATGGGTTCTATAACTGTTTCCATCTCATGTTGTGGGCAGTGAGCACATAGCCTGTCGTAGCTTACAGGGCCATTGGGGAGGAACACAACAAAGTTACTAATTTAAAAACATATTTCTCTCTCTCTCTCTCTCTGTCTCTGTGTCTGTCTCGCCGTCTCTCTCTCTCTCGCTCTCTCTCTCCCTCTTCCTCTTCCTCTTCCTCAATCTGTCTCTCTCTCCAGACAACTTGTTATTTGGTGTCATTGCAGACTTATAGTGTCTACACTCGGCAGTTAGGATTCAAGGTACTGCATTGTCTTTGAAACACACACACACACAGACACACACACACACACACACACACACACACACACACACACACACACACACACACACACACACACACACACACACACACACACACACACACACACAGACTTTGGCATCAAGTGTTGTACCGACACCAAACATGATGAATAGTTGATGAGCAGACTTCTGTCGTGGCTCACAGGGCCATTGGGGAGGAACACAACAAAGTTACTAATTTAAAAGAACTAAAATGAGATCCTCATTCTATCCCTGTTGATATCACACTGAGCCTCAGGGCTAAAGCACAGAAGATACTGAGTTAACATAGAGGAGACGGTGTGGGGGTGTGTGTGTGTGGGAGTGAGTGTGTGTGTGTGTGGGGTGTGTGTGTCGGTGTGTGGCGTGTGTGTGTGTGTGAGGAGAATGCTTGTCATTTTGCTATCTTGTTTACCTGCAAGGCTTTGATACGTAGAACTTTTCATATTGACAGATTGTCCAATCTCTTCATTTCCCCTATCTCTGATACTGGTAGTTATGTTGATGACTTAATTATGGCCTGTCACACTGTGTGTGTGTGTGTGCGTGTCTTTCACAGTTCTCACTATGGTGAATTATCCATTTAGTTTTTTGATTACCAAACGTTCTGTTACCGGGTAGAGGACACTTTCCTTCCAATTCATTAAACTCTTCTTCCATTGTCTCTTCCTGTTCCATATAATGAACAGAGAAGAATCAGTGTTGTTGTGACCGTGGCTGACATGATTTGATTAGACCACCCTACCCATTTTAATATGATGTTTCCTCATATTTCATCATTCTGGTGTCAGTAGAAAAGCTTCAGAACCAAAACCAAACTGATCTGGATTGTGAGATCCACAGGAGACGTTATTAACAGTTTGTAAATATATCAGACACCTTTTTGTCACCGTGACCTCACTATAGTCCTTCACAAACGTCAGAACGTTGGCTAAAGTTCCAATGTGACATCACACATGATGAAAAAGAGATGTGTCACATGAAAACACAGGATTCCATTGTGACGTCACAAATCAAATCAAATCAAATCAGTGTGTGTCGGCATCGTACAAGGTTTAGCAGATGTTAAAGAGTGCTGAGAAATGCTTACGTTACTCGCTCCTAAAAATGCTGTAAAATGTTAAACAAGTACACAAAGAGTACATTTAAAATAAATAAATAAGAAAATATAGAAATGTAACTAACAGTAATCCAAATGCAATCTATACGTATTTCTAGCAGATGACTTGACACAAGATATACAAACAATGACATAGATAGGTGATCTGTCATGAATCTAGTACATAGAACATATGCATTGTGTATAAACAGGGGAACTAAAATCCATTGTACAGTAGTAGACATATGAGAATGAGCTGTGTGAAGAATACAGTCTTTAAATACACAAGCACCTAACAACATGGATAGAATTGCAGGAAGTCTGGAATATACTGTACAGCTATGTGTATGTGAATGGTGTGTATAGACTGTATAGACAGTGTGGACAGTATGTGGAATGGACAGGTGTGTACGACAGCAGTTATATCAGGTGAGCCTTGACTAGAATACACTATATATATAAATACAGTACTAGTTATATCAGGTGAGCCTTGACTAGAATACACTATATATATAAATACAGTACTAGTTATATCAGGTGAGCCTTGACTAGAATACACTATATATATAAATACAGTACTAGTTATATCAGGTGAGCCTTGACTACACACAAACCCAGCTCTCTCCTCCTACTCTCCTCCACGCCTCTCCTCCTGCTCTCTTCCACGCCTCTCCTCCTGCTCTCCTCCCCGCCTCTCCTCCTGCTCTCCTCCACGCCTCTCCTCCTGCTCTCCTCCACTCCTCTCCTCCACGCCTCTCTTCCTGCTTTCCTCCACGCCTCTCCTCCTGCTCTCCTCCACACCACTCCTCCTGCTCTCCTCCACGCCTCTCCTCCACGCCTCTCCTCCACGCCTCTCCTCCTGTTCTCCTCCACGCTTCTCCTCCTGCTCCCCACCACGCCTCTCCTCCTGCTCTCCACCACGCCTCTCCTCCTGTTCTCCACCACGCCACTCCTCCTGCACTCCTCCACGCCTCTCCTCCTGCACTCCTCCACGCCTCTCCTCCTGCTCTCCTCCACGCCTCTCCTCCTGCACTCCTCCACGCCTCTCCTCCTGCTCTCCTCCACGCCTCTCCTCCACGGCCCTCCTCCTGCTCTCCTCCATGCCTCTCCTCCACGCCTCTCCTCCGCGCCTCTCCTCCACACCTCTCCTCCACGCCTCTCCTCCTGCTCTCCACCACACCTCTCCTCCTGCTCTCCTCCACACCTCTCCTCCTGCTCTCCACCACGCCTCTCCTCCGCGCCTCTCCTCCACGCCTCTCCTCCACGCCTTTCCTCCTGCTCTCCACCACGCCTCTCCTCCTGGTCTCTCCTCCCTTCTCTTCTCCTATCTTATACAGTGCCTTGCGAAAGTATTCGGCCCCCTTGAACTTTGCGACCTTTTGCAACATTTCAGGCTTCAAACATAAAGATATAAAACTGTATTTTTTTGTGAAGAATCAACCACAAGTGGGACACAATCATGAAGTGGAACGACATTTATTGGATATTTCAAACTTTTTTAACAAATCAAAAACTGAAAAATTGGGCGTGCAAAATTATTCAGCCCCCTTAAGTTAATACTTTGTAGCGCCACCTTTTGCTGCGATTACAGCTGTAAGTCGCTTGGGGTATGTCTCTATCAGTTTTGCACATCAAGAGACTGAAATTTTTTCCCATTCCTCCTTGCAAAACAGCTCGAGCTCAGTGAGGTTGGATGGAGAGCATTTGTGAACAGCAGTTTTCAGTTCTTTCCACAGATTCTCGATTGGATTCAGGTCTGGACTTTGACTTGGCCATTCTAACACCTGGATATGTTTATTTTTGAACCATTCCATTGTAGATTTTGCTTTATGTTTTGGATCATTGTCTTGTTGGAAGACAAATCTCCGTCCCAGTCTCAGGTCTTTTGCAGACTCCATCAGGTTTTCTTCCAGAATGGTCCTGTATTTGGCTCCATCCATCTTCCCATCAATTTTAACCATCTTCCCTGTCCCTGCTGAAGAAAAGCAGGCCCAAACCATGATGCTGCCACCACCATGTTTGACAGTGGGGATGGTGTGTTCAGCTGTGTTGCTTTTACACCAAACATAACGTTTTGCATTGTTGCCAAAAAGTTCAATTTTGGTTTCATCTGACCAGAGCACCTTCTTCCACATGTTTGGTGTGTCTCCCAGGTGGCTTGTGGCAAACTTTAAACAACACTTTTTATGGATATCTTTAAGAAATGGCTTTCTTCTTGCCACTCTTCCATAAAGGCCAGATTTGTGCAATATACGACTGATTGTTGAGAGTCTCCCACCTCAGCTGTAGATCTCTGCAGTTCATCCAGAGTGATCATGGGCCTCTTGGCTGCATCTCTGATCAGTCTTCTCCTTGTCTGAGCTGAAAGTTTACAGGGACGGCCAGGTCTTGGTAGATGGTCTGATACTCCTTCCATTTCAATATTATCGCTTGCAAAGTGCTCCTTGGGATGTTTAAAGCTTGGGAAATCTTTTTGAATCCAAATCTGGCTTTAAACTTCTTCACAACAGTATCTCGGACCTGCCTGGTGTGTTCCTTGTTCTTCATGATGCTTTCTGCGCTTTTAACAGACCTCTGAGACTATCACAGTGCAGGTGCATTTATACGGAGACTTGATTACACACAGGTGGATTGTATTTATCATCATTAGTCATTTAGGTCAACATTGGATCATTCAGAGATCCTCACTGAACATCTGGAGAGAGTTTGCTGCACTGAAAGTAAAGGGGCTGAATAATTTTGTACGCCCAATTTTTCAGTTTTTGATTTGTTAAAAAAGTTTGAAATATCTAATAAATGTCGTTACACTCGTCCCACTTGTTGTTGATTCTTCACAAAAAAATACAGTTTTATATCTTTATGTTTGAAGCCTGAAATGTGGCAAAAGGTCGCAAAGTTCAAGGGGGCCGAATACTTTCGCAAGGCACTGTATTTCTTTGTTTCCCACAACCCCAGCTCTCTCCTGCCTCTGTATGGTCTGACTCCATCAGCAGTGACGGGGAGCTGATTTGGTTTAGACAGAATAATGACGGAACCTGATTCCTCTCAGATTGTAATATTTGTCATCACACGGCGTCTCATCCAGAGCCTTGCCAGCCTGCTCCCTTCCTCCATCTGACGATGTGATCCTCAGACAGATTGTATATGTTTGTGTGTGTGTCATGTGTGTGTGTGTGTGTGTCATGTGTGTGTGTGTGTATGTACAACATTTAAGATTAAACAATTGCGAGCTCTCAGACCCCAGTAGGTGCGTTATGTGACTCCCCTACCCAAACACTGATCCTTCCATTACCCAACACAGTCCCCTAATACTGAAATACCTACCCAAACAGTGATCCTTCCATTACCCAACACAGTCCCCCAATACTGAAATACCTACCCAAACACTGATCCTTCCATTACCCAACACAGTCCCCCAATACTGAAATACCTACCCAAACACTGATCCTTCCATTACCCAACACAGTCCCCTAATACTGAAATACCTACCCAAACACTGATCCTTCCATTACCCAACACAGTCCCCTAATACTGAAATACCTACCCAAACACTGATCCTTCCATTACCCAACACAGTCCCCTAATACTGAAATACCTACCCAAACACTGATCCTTCCATTACCCAACACAGTCCCCTAATACTGAAATACCTACCCAAACACTGATCCTTCCATTACCCAACACAGTCCCCTAATACTGAAATACCTACCCAAACACTGATCCTTCCATTACCCAACACAGTCCCCTAATACTGAAATACCTACCCAAACACGGATCCTTCCATTACCCAACACAGTCCCCTACTTTCTGAAATACCTACCCAAACACTGATCCTTCCATTACCCAACACAGTCCCCTAATACTGAAATACCTACCCAAACACTGATCCTTCCATTACCCAACACAGTCCCCTAATACTGAAATACCTACCCAAACAGTGATCCTTCCATTACCCAACACAGTCCCCCAATACTGAAATACCTACCCAAACACTGATCCTTCCATTACCCAACACAGTCCCCCAATACTGAAATACCTACCCAAACACTGATCCTTCCATTACCCAACACAGTCCCCTAATACTGAAATACCTACCCAAACACTGATCCTTCCATTACCCAACACAGTCCCCTAATACTGAAATACCTACCCAAACACTGATCCTTCCATTACCCAACACAGTCCCCTAATACTGAAATACCTACCCAAACACTGATCCTTCCATTACCCAACACAGTCCCCTAATACTGAAATACCTACCCAAACACTGATCCTTCCATTACCCAACACAGTCCCCTAATACTGAAATACCTACCCAAACACTGATCCTTCCATTACCCAACACAGTCCCCTAATACTGAAATACCTACCCAAACACGGATCCTTCCATTACCCAACACAGTCCCCTACTTTCTGAAATACCTACCCAAACACTGATCCTTCCATTACCCAACACAGTCCCCTAATACTGAAATACCTACCCAAACACTGATCCTTCCATTACCCAACACAGTCCCCTAATACTGAAATACCTACCCAAACACTGATCCTTCCATTACCCAACACAGTCCCCTACTTTCTGAAATACCTACCCAAACACTGATCCTTCCATTACCCAACACAGTCCCCTAATACTGAAATACCTACCCAAACACTGATCCTTCCATTACCCAACACAGTCCCCTACTTTCTGAAATACCTACCCAAACACTGATCCTTCGATTACCCAACACAGTCCCCTAATACTGAAATACCTACCCAAACACTGATCCTTCCATTACCCAACACAGTCCCCCAATACTGAAATACCTACCCAAACACTGATCCTTCCATTACCCAACACAGTCCCCTAATACTGAAATACCTACCCAAACACTGATCCATCCATTACCCAACACAGTCCCCTAATACTGAAATACCTACCCAAACACTGATCCTTCCATTACCCAACACAGTCCCCTAATACTGAAATACCTACCCAAACACTGATCCTTCCATTACCCAACACAGTCCCCTACTTTCTGAAATACCTACCCAAACACTGATCCTTCCATTACCCAACACAGTCCCCTAATACTGAAATACCTACCCAAACACTGATCCTTCCATTACCCAACACAGTCCCCTACTTTCTGAAATACCTACCCAAACAGTGATCCTTCCATTACCCAACACAGTCCACTAATACTGAAATACCTACCCAAACACTGATCCTTCCATTACCCAACACAGTCCCCCAATACTGAAATACCTACCCAAACACTGATCCTTCGATTACCCAACACAGTCCCCTAATACTGAAATACCTACCCAAACACTGATCCTTCCATTACCCAACACAGTCCCCCAATACTGAAATACCTACCCAAACACTGATCCTTCCATTACCCAACACAGTCCCCTAATACTGAAATACCTACCCAAACACTGATCCTTCCATTACCCAACACAGTCCCCTAATACTGAAATACCTACCCAAACACTGATCCTTCCATTACCCAACACAGTCCCCTAATACTGAAATACCTACCCAAACACTGATCCTTCCATTACCCAACACAGTCCCCTAATACTGAAATACCTACCCAAACACTGATCCTTCCATTACCCAACACAGTCCCCTAATACTGAAATACCTACCCAAACACTGATCCTTCCATTACCCAACACAGTCCCCTAATACTGAAATACCTACCCAAACACGGATCCTTCCATTACCCAACACAGTCCCCTACTTTCTGAAATACCTACCCAAACACTGATCATTCCATTACCCAACACAGTCCCCTAATACTGAAATACCTACCCAAACACTGATCCTTCCATTACCCAACACAGTCCCCTAATACTGAAATACCTACCCAAACACTGATCCTTCCATTACCCAACACAGTCCCCTACTTTCTGAAATACCTACCCAAACACTGATCCTTCCATTACCCAACACAGTCCCCTAATACTGAAATACCTACCCAAACACTGATCCTTCCATTACCCAACACAGTCCCCTACTTTCTGAAATACCTACCCAAACACTGATCCTTCGATTACCCAACACAGTCCCCTAATACTGAAATACCTACCCAAACACTGATCCTTCCATTACCCAACACAGTCCCCCAATACTGAAATACCTACCCAAACACTGATCCTTCCATTACCCAACACAGTCCCCTAATACTGAAATACCTACCCAAACACTGATCCATCCATTACCCAACACAGTCCCCTAATACTGAAATACCTACCCAAACACTGATCCTTCCATTACCCAACACAGTCCCCTAATACTGAAATACCTACCCAAACACTGATCCTTCCATTACCCAACACAGTCCCCTACTTTCTGAAATACCTACCCAAACACTGATCCTTCCATTACCCAACACAGTCCCCTAATACTGAAATACCTACCCAAACACTGATCCTTCCATTACCCAACACAGTCCCCTACTTTCTGAAATACCTACCCAAACAGTGATCCTTCCATTACCCAACACAGTCCACTAATACTGAAATACCTACCCAAACACTGATCCTTCCATTACCCAACACAGTCCCCCAATACTGAAATACCTACCCAAACACTGATCCTTCGATTACCCAACACAGTCCCCTAATACTGAAATACCTACCCAAACACTGATCCTTCCATTACCCAACACAGTCCCCCAATACTGAAATACCTACCCAAACACTGATCCTTCCATTACCCAACACAGTCCCCTAATACTGAAATACCTACCCAAACACTGATCCATCCATTACCCAACACAGTCCCCTAATACTGAAATACCTACCCAAACACTGATCCTTCCATTACCCAACACAGTCCCCTAATACTGAAATACCTACCCAAACACTGATCCTTCCATTACCCAACACAGTCCCCTAATACTGAAATACCTACCCAAACACTGATCCTTCCATTACCCAACACAGTCCCCTAATACTGAAATACCTACCCAAACATTGATCCTTCCATTACCCAACACAGTCCCCTAATACTGAAATACCTACCCAAACACTGATCCTTCCATTACCCAACACAGTCCCCTAATACTGAAATACCTACCCAAACACTGATCCTTCCATTACCCAACACAGTCCCCTAATACTGAAATACCTACCCAAACACTGATCCTTCCATTACCCAACACAGTCCCCTAATACTGAAATACCTACCCAAACACTGATCCTTCCATTACCCAACACAGTCCCCTACTTTCTGAAATACCTACCCAAACAGTGATCCTTCCATTACCCAACACAGTCCACTAATACTGAAATACCTACCCAAACACTGATCCTTCCATTACCCAACACAGTCCCCCAATACTGAAATACCTACCCAAACACTGATCCTTCGATTACCCAACACAGTCCCCTAATACTGAAATACCTACCCAAACACTGATCCTTCCATTACCCAACACAGTCCCCCAATACTGAAATACCTACCCAAACACTGATCCTTCCATTACCCAACACAGTCCCCTAATACTGAAATACCTACCCAAACACTGATCCATCCATTACCCAACACAGTCCCCTAATACTGAAATACCTACCCAAACACTGATCCTTCCATTACCCAACACAGTCCCCTAATACTGAAATACCTACCCAAACACTGATCCTTCCATTACCCAACACAGTCCCCTAATACTGAAATACCTACCCAAACACTGATCCTTCCATTACCCAACACAGTCCCCTAATACTGAAATACCTACCCAAACATTGATCCTTCCATTACCCAACACAGTCCCCTAATACTGAAATACCTACCCAAACACTGATCCTTCCATTACCCAACACAGTCCCCTAATACTGAAATACCTACCCAAACACTGATCCTTCCATTACCCAACACAGTCCCCTAATACTGAAATACCTACCCAAACACTGATCCTTCCATTACCCAACACAGTCCCCTAATACTGAAATACCTACCCAAACACTGATCCTTCCATTACCCAACACAGTCCCCTACTTTCTGAAATACCTACCCAAACAGTGATCCTTCCATTACCCAACACAGTCCACTAATACTGAAATACCTACCCAAACACTGATCCTTCCATTACCCAACACAGTCCCCCAATACTGAAATACCTACCCAAACACTGATCCTTCGATTACCCAACACAGTCCCCTAATACTGAAATACCTACCCAAACACTGATCCTTCCATTACCCAACACAGTCCCCCAATACTGAAATACCTACCCAAACACTGATCCTTCCATTACCCAACACAGTCCCCTAATACTGAAATACCTACCCAAACACTGATCCATCCATTACCCAACACAGTCCCCTAATACTGAAATACCTACCCAAACACTGATCCTTCCATTACCCAACACAGTCCCCTAATACTGAAATACCTACCCAAACACTGATCCTTCCATTACCCAACACAGTCCCCTAATACTGAAATACCTACCCAAACACTGATCCTTCCATTACCCAACACAGTCCCCTAATACTGAAATACCTACCCAAACATTGATCCTTCCATTACCCAACACAGTCCCCTAATACTGAAATACCTACCCAAACACTGATCCTTCCATTACCCAACACAGTCCCCTAATACTGAAATACCTACCCAAACACTGATCCTTCCATTACCCAACACAGTCCCCTAATACTGAAATACCTACCCAAACACTGATCCTTCCATTACCCAACACAGTCCCCTAATACTGAAATACCTACCCAAACACGGATCCTTCCATTACCCAACACAGTCCCCTACTTTCTGAAATACCTACCCAAACACTGATCCTTCCATTACCTAACACAGTCCCCTAATACTGAAATACCTACCCAAACACTGATCCTTCCATTACCCAACACAGTCCCCTAATACTGAAATACCTACCCAAACACTGATCCTTCCATTACCCAACACAGTCCCCTAATACTGAAATACCTACCCAAACACTGATCCTTCCATTACCCAACACAGTCCCCTAATACTGAAATACCTACCCAAACACTGATCCTTCCATTACCCAACAAAGTCCCCTACTTTCTGAAATACCTACCCAAACAGTGATCCTTCCATTACCCAACACAGTCCACTAATACTGAAATACCTACCCAAACACTGATCCTTCCATTACCCAACACAGTCCCCCAATACTGAAATACCTACTCAAACACTGATCCTTCGATTACCCAACACAGTCCCCTAATACTGAAATACCTACCCAAACACTGATCCTTCCATTACCCAACACAGTCCCCCAATACTGAAATACCTACCCAAACACTGATCCTTCCATTACCCAACACAGTCCCCTAATACTGAAATACCTACCCAAACACTGATCCTTCCATTACCCAACACAGTCCCCTAATACTGAAATACCTACCCAAACACTGATCCTTCCATTACCCAACACAGTCCCCTAATACTGAAATACCTACCCAAACACTGATCCTTCCATTACCCAACACAGTCCCCTAATACTGAAATACCTACCCAAACACTGATCCTTCCATTACCCAACACAGTCCCCTAATACTGAAATACCTACCCAAACACTGATCCTTCCATTACCCAACACAGTCCCCTAATACTGAAATACCTACCCAAACACTGATCCTTCCATTACCCAACACAGTCCCCTTTCTGAATACTGAAATACCTACCCAAACACTGATCCTTCCTTCCATTACCCAACACAGTCCCCTAATACTGAAATACCTACCCAAACACTGATCCTTCCATTACCCAACACAGTCCCCCAATACTGAAATACCTACCCAAACACTGATCCTTCCATTACCCAACACAGTCCCCTAATACTGAAATGGAACCTGTTCCCTCCATAGTGCACCACGTTTGACCAGGGCCCATAGAGGAATAGGGTGGTATTTGACCAGGGCCCATAGAGGAATAGGGTGGTATTTGACCAGGGCCCATAGAGGAATAGGGTGGTATTTGACCAGGGCCTATAGAGGAATAGGGTGGTATTTGACCAGGGCCCATAGAGGAATATGGTGTTATTTGACCAGGGCCCAGAGGGGAATAGGGTGCTATTCGACCAGGGCCCAGAGGGGAACAGGGTGGTATTTGACCAGGGCCCATAGAGGAATAGGGTGGTATTTGACCAGGGCCTATAGAGGAATAGGGTGGTATTTGACCAGGGCCCATAGAGGAATATGGTGTTATTTGACCAGGGCCCAGAGGGGAATAGGGTGCTATTCGACCAGGGCCCAGAGGGGAACAGGGTACTATGTAACCAGGGCCCATAGCGGTATAGGGTGGTGTTTGACCAGGGTCCATAGAGGAATAGGGTGTTATGTTACCAGGGCCCATAGGGGTGTAGGGTGTTATTTGACCAGGGCCCAGTTCCTCTGGCCAGTGTCTGTGTTATTTTGCCCATCTTAATCTTTTCTTGTTATTGACCAGTCTGAGATACGGCTTTTTCTTTGCAACTCTGCCTAGAAGACCAGCATCCCGGAGTCGCCTCTTCACTGTTGACGTTGAGACAGAAACTGTTTAATGAAGCTGCCAGTTGAGGACTTGTGAGGGGTCTGTTTCTAAAACTAGACACTCCAATGTACTTGTCCTCTTGTTCAGTTGTGCACCGGGGTTAGAGCCAGTTTTCTCTGTTCTGTGAAGGGAGAAGTACACAGGGTTGTACAAGATCTTCACTTTCTTGGCAATTTCTCACATGGAATAGCTTTCATTTCTCAGAACTTACTGATGAGTTTCAGAAGAAAGGTCTTTGTTTCTGGCCATTTTGAGCCTGTAATCGAACCCACAAATGCTGATGCTCCAGATACTTAACTAGTCTAAAGAAGTCCAGTTTTATTTCTTCTTTAACCAGAACAGTTTTCAGCTGTGCTAACATAATTGCAAAAATGTTTTCTAATGATCAATTAGCCTTTTAAATTGATAAATTTGGATTAACACAAGCCATTGGAACACATGAGTGATGGTTGCTGATAATGGGCCTCTGTACGCCTATGTAGATATTCTATTAAAAATCAGCCTTTTCCAGCTACAATCGTAATTTTAAAATGTAATGATGTCTACACTGTATTTCGGAT
>NW_027261137.1:0-12500 GCF_045791955.1 Oncorhynchus clarkii lewisi | reverse complement strand
GAGAGGAGGTCAGAAAGATAGAGAGGAGGTCAGAGAGGTAGAGAGGACGTTAGAACGATAGATAGGTTAGAGAGGAGGTTAGAGAGATAGAGATGTGGTTAGAGAGATAGAGATGAGGATAGAGAGGTTAGAAAGATAGATAGGGGTTAGCTAGATATAAAGGAGGTTAGAAAGATAGAGAGGAGGTTAGAGAGGAGGTTAGAGAGATAAAGAGGAGGTTAGAGAGATAGAGGGGAGGTTAGAGAGATAGAAAGGAGGTTAGAGAGATAGAGAGGAGGTTAGAGAGATAGAGAGGAGGTTAGAAAGATAGAGAGGAGCTTAGAGAGATAGAGAGGAGGTTAGAGCGATCGAAAGGGGTTAGCTAGATAGAGAGGCGGTCAGAAAGACAGAGAGGAGGTTAGAGAGATAGAGAGGAGATTAGAGAGGAGGTTAGAGAGATAGAGAGGAGGTCAGAAAGATAGAGAGGAGGTCAAAGAGATAGAGAGGACGTTAGAACGATAGATAGGTTAGAGAGGTTAGAGAGATAGAGAAGTGGTTAGAGAGATAGAGATGAGGATAGAGAGGTTAGACAGGAGGTTAGAGAGGAGGTTGGAGAAGAGGTTGGAGAGATAGAGAGGAGGTTAGAGAGAAGGACAAGTAGATAGAGAGGAGGTTAGAGAGATAGAGAGGAGGTTAGAGAGATAGAGAGGAGGTTAGAACGATAGAGAGGAGTTAAGAGAGGAGGTTAGAGAGATAGAGAGGAGGATATAGAGATAGAGAGGAGGATAGAGAGGTGGTTAGAGAGGAAGTTAGAGAGATAGAGAGGAGGTTAGAGAGATAGAGAGGTTGTTAGAGAGGAGGTTATAGAAGACAATAGAGATGAGGTTAGAGAGGAGGTTTGAGAGGAGGATAAAGAGATAGAGAGGAGATTAGAGATGAGGATAGAGAGAGAGAGAGGTTATAGAGGGGGATTGAGATATAGAGAGCAGGTTAGAGAGATGGGGAGGAGGTTAGAGAGACAGAGAGGTTGTTAGAGAGGAGGTTAGAGAGGACAGTAAAGAATAGTTTAGAGAGATAGAGCGGTTAGATAGGAGGTTAGAGAGGAGGTTATAGAGGAGGTTAGAGATGATGTTAGAGAGGAGACTAGAGATATAGAGAGGAGGTTAGAGAGGATGTTAGAGAGGAGGTTAGAGAGGATAATAGAGAGGAGGTTAGAAATGATAATAGAGAGGAGGTTAAAGAGGAGGATAGAGTGATAGAGAGATAGAGAGATAGAGAGGAGGTTATAGAGATAGAGATGGGGATAGAGAGGAGGATAGAGAGCTAGAGAGGAGGATAAAGAGATAGAGAGGAGGACAGAGAGGACATTAGAGAGACAGAGAGGAGGTAATATAGGAGAATAGAGAGGAGGATAGAGAGATAGAGATGAGGATAGAGAGGAGGTTATAGAGGAGGATAGAGAGAAGGATAGAGAGGAGGTTATAGAGGAGGATAGAGAGGAGGATAGAGAAGAGGATAGAGACATAGAGAGGAGGTTATAGAGGAGGATAGAGAGATAGAGAGGAGGTTATAGAGGAGTATAGGGAGATAGAGAGGAGGTTATAGAGGAGGTTATAGAGGAGGATAGAGAGATAGAGAGGAGGTTAGAGAGGAGGTCATATAGGAGGATAGAGAGATAGAGAGGAGGTTATAGAGGAGGATAGAGAGGAGGATAGAGAGATAGAGAGGAGGTTATAGAGGAGGATAGAGATGGCATCCTATTCCCTATAATGGCACCCTATTCCCTATATTGGCACCCTATTCCCTATAATGGCACTCTATTCCCTATAAAGGCATCATATTCCATTTAATGGCACCCTATTCACCAGGGATTGACCAGAGCCAATAGGTTAGAGGGTGCATTTGGGACGCACACTTCATCTTTCAATTCTGTCAGTCTGTCAGATTTAAATACACACTGTTTCCTTCCATCCACTGAAAGGGTGCAGTAGTAGTGGTAAGCATCTCTCCAAATTAGGGACGTGAGAGTACGGTCTTCACATTGTAAACAACCATTTGTGTTTCCTGCAGTCACCCAGTCTGTGCACTCTATAACAAGCTGAGAAAAAGTTATGAACGTGAGGTTTTGGTTGTGTGTGTGTGTGTGTGTGTGTGTGTGTGTGTGTGTGTGTGTGTGTGTGTGTGTGTGTGTGTGTGTGTGTGTGTGTGTGTGTGTGTGTGTGTGTGTGTGTGTGTGTGAGGGCTGTTTGGAAGGGAACATGCTGTCATGGCTGAGAGAGAGCCAAGCCTGTTTAAATTACCTTCTGGCTTCCAAGCCTCTCATCTGCAACCTGGCATTCACTACCACTTCTCTCTCTCTCTCTCTCTGTCTCTCTGTCAAATTCACTCTCTCTTTCTCTTCCTTGCTCTCTCTCTCTCCCTCGTTAACATATATTCTTTCTCTCTCTCTTTCTCTTACTTTTTCACTCTCCTCTTTCTATTATCACATGTACATGACTTTCTCTCATTCTCTTTCTCCCTCCCTCTCTGTCCTTTTCTCTCGCTCTCTCTGTCTCTCTTTTGTCTGGTTCTATACACTGAAAAGTCTCTATGCTCAAGACCGTGACACTATTAACCTAGGACTACTGTCACGTCTACTCCTGTCCCTTTCTCCGTCGCTCCACGTCGCCGGTCTACTAACCACCGGTCTACTGACCACCGGTCTACTGACCACCGGTCAACTGACCACCAGTCTACTAACCACAGGTCTACTGACCACCGGTCTACTGACCACCGTCTACTAACCACCGGTCTACTAGCTACGGTCTACTAACCACCAGTCTACTGACCACCGGTCTACTAGCCATCGGTCTACTGACCACCGGTCTACTGACCACCAGTCTACTAGCTACGGTCTACTAACCACCAGTCTACTGACCACCGGTCTACTAACCATCGGTCTACTGACCACCGGTCTACTAACCACCAGTCTACTGACCACCGGTCTACTAGCCATCGGTCTACTAATCACCGGTCTACTGACCACCGGTCTACTAACCACCGGTCTACTAATCACCGGTCTACTGACCACCGGTCTACTGACCACCAGACCTAGCAACCCTCATTACAGACACCTGGCACCCCTTATTACACACACCTTGCAACCCTCATTACTCATACCTGGCAACCCTCATTACGCACGCCCGGCAACCCTCATTACACACACCTGGCAACCTTCATTATACACATCTGACAACCCTCATTACGCACACCTGGCAACCTTCAATATGCACATCTGCCTACCGTCATTACACACCTGGCAACCTTCATTATGCACATCTGACAACCATCATTACACTCAACTGGCAACCGACATTACACACACCTGGCAACCCTCATTACACACACCTGGCAACCCTCATTACACACACCTGGCAAACCTCATTACACACACCTGGCAACCATCATTACACACCTGGCAACCTTCATTTTGCACATCTGGCAACCCTCATTACACGTACCTGGCAACCTTCATTATGCACATCTGACAACCCTCATTACACACACCTGTTAACCCTCGTTAAACACACCTGGGAACCTTCATTTTGCACATCTGGCAACCCTTATTACACACACCTGGCAACCGCCATTACACACACCTGGCAATCCTCATTACACACGCCTGGCAACCCTCATTACACACACCTGGCAACCTTCATTACACACACCTGGCAAACTTCATTTTGCACATCTGGCAACCCTCATTACACACACCTGGCAACCCCCATAACACACACCTAGCAACCCTAATTACACACACCTGGCAACCCTCATTACACACACCTGGCAACCCTCATTACACACACCTGGCAACTCTTATTACACACACCTGGCAACTCTCATTACACACCCCTGCGCCTCATCATCAGTCACACCTGGACTCTATCACCTTCATGATTACTCCCCATAGGTACATTCCTCTGTTGTTACTGACTCTGTCTCCATGTCTCGATGCTACTCCTGTTTACCTATTGTTTATTGTACCTGTTCTATTAAACTCTCCCACTGAACCTGCTTCCTGACTTCCAGTGTCTACCTTACAACTGGCAACGTTACTATACACATGTGGACTAGCAATGTTACAATACACATGTGGACTAGCAATGTTACTATACACATGTAGACTAGCAACGTTACAATACACATGTGGACTAGCAACGTTACAATACACATGTGGACTAGCAATGTTACAATACACATGTGGACTAGCAATGTTACAATACACATGTGGACTAGCAATGTTACAATACACATGTGGACTAGCAATGTTACAATACACATGTGGACTAGCAATGTTACTATACACATGTGGACTAGCAATGTTACAATACACATGTGGACTAGCAATGTTACAATACACATGTGGACTAGCAATGTTAAAATACACATGTGGACTAGCAATGTTACAATACACATGTGGACTAGCAATGTTACAATACACATGTGGACTAGCAATGTTACAATACACATGTGGACTAGCAATGTTACAATACACATGTGGACTAGCAATGTTACAATACACATGTGGACTAGCAATGTTACAATACACATGTGGACTAGCAATGTGACTACACACATGTAGACTAGCAACGTTACAATACACATGTGGACTAGCAACGTTACAATAACCATGTGGACTAGCAATGTTACAATACACATGTGGACTAGCAATGTTACAATACACATGTGGACTAGCAATGTTACAATACACATGTGGACTAGCAATGTTACTACACACATGTAGACTAGCAATGTTACAATACACATGTGGACTAGCAATGTTACAACACACATGTGGACTAGCAACGTTACAATACACATGTGGACTAGCAATGTTACAATACACATGTGGACTAGCAACGTTACAACACACATGTGGACTAGCAATGTTACAATACACATGTGGACTAGCAATGTTACAATACACATGTGGACTAGCAACGTTAAAGAAGGATGTTTAAGCCTTGAGACAATTGAGACATGGATTGCGTGTGTGTACTATTCAGAGGGTGAATGGGTAAGACAACAGATTGAAGTGCCTTTGAACAGGGTATGGTTGTAGGTGCCAGGCTCACTGGTTTGTGTCAAGAACTGCAATGCTGCTGGGTTTTCACGTTCAGCAGTTTCCCATGTGTATCAAGAATGATCCACCACCCAAAGGACATCCAGCTAACTTGACACGACTGTAGGAAGCATTGGAGTCAACATGGGCCAGCATCCCTGTGGAACGCTTTCCACACCTTGTAGAGTCCATGTCCTGATGAATTGAGACTGTTCTGAGGTCAGAAGGGGGTGCAACTCAATATTAGGAAGGTGTTGCTAATGTTCTGTACACTCACTGTTCACACACACACACACACACACACACACACACACACACACACACACGCACACGCACACACACACACATGCGTCTCTTTCCTCCTCAGTGAACCTATCCACGTCTAACATCATGTTATCTTCACACTCAAGCCAGCTAATAGACCAGACCTTGTCTTAAAGCCATGTCCTCTTTTAGTAGGATCACCCAACCCTCATCCAATACCACGACAGGCCTGTGTGTGTCTGTGTGTGTGTGTGTGTGTGTGTGTGTTTGTTACACCACTAATAACCCTCATGTGTTTGTCCTTCAGTGTAATGGGTCCCATAAATCATATCATATTCTCTTAAGAGATTCTCCACGCGCCTACACACACACACACACACACACACACACACACACACACACACACACACACACACACACACACACACACACACACTCTCCGTCTCACGCACACACTCCTCATTCCTCTCAAGGACCCTGATGATTCCTATTGATTGGCCCTAGTCATCTGGAGGAAGTGTTGTAGTTGATGTGTTACTGAAGAAGTGTGTTTGTGTTTTATGCTTTTAACTTGTGTTTTAACTTTTATATATAGACTTGTGTTTATTTATTTATACTTTTATTGATGATCATAATAGCTCTTTGATTTACCTCGACTCTGAGTTTTAAAAACTTTTTATTTTGATGTTAGAGATGTTTTGGTTGTTATTATTTTTACTGTGTAATACAGGAAATAACTTGCAGATTACCGTGGTTGCTATGGACCTGGTTTTAGAACTTGGGGATTTGGCTGAAAAAGATGTTACAGTTGTCAGAAATGCTTCAAAAATGTTTAATTTAATGGGAACATGAGCGCGATAAATTATAAATATATATATATTTTTAAACGGTTGCACCTACAAACATATTCAGTCTGACGAACGTTGAATCCAAAGGTCCTCTTGTGGATGCTACAGTCTCGTTTCAAACGGACATTTAGAATTTCATCTAGCTGGGGGCAGACAATGATCTAAAAACTAAATTGCTAACGACCCTGTTAAAATAATCCCATACGAGGTTCTCGATAACGTTCTGAATGAGTCATGACAAGTGTGTTGTGTACCTCCAATCAAGTTGATTTGCTGAGTTTTATCGACATTGGTCTCATGTTGGCTTGGATGTGATGTTCGAAAGATTTCTCTCAACCCATCCATCAACATATGACTACTAGAGTTATAGAGCGTCATCTGGGATGCCATTTAAGAAGGTGATGCTTCATGCTCAAGTCAAGAGTAATGTATGATGATTAAGATCAAAAAACCCTGTTTTAATTGGTTCAAGCAGGTTCTCACTGAGAGATCACCAGGGTATTGTCAGTGAACATGGTGATACGGTCCACCCAATGATACTAGTCTGACACTGAACTCATTCGTTCTGTCAAAGACGACAGGTTGAGACAACCTCTAGAAACCCCTGTCCTCTACCTCACCTCACAGGAGGACAGGTTGAGACAACACTAGAAACCCCTGTCCTCTAACTCACCCCACAGGAGGACAGGTTGAGACAACACTAGAAACCCTTGTCCTCTACCTTACCTCACAGGAGGACAGGTTGAGACAACACTAGAAACCCCTGTCCTCTACCTCACCCCACAGGAGGACAGGTTGAGACAACACTAGAAACCCCTGTCCTCTACCTCACCTCACAGGAAGACAGATTGAGACAACACTAGAAACCCCTGTCCTCTACCTCACCCCACAGGAGGACAGGTTGAGACAACACTAGAAACCCCTGTCATCTACCTCAACTCACAGGAGAACAGGTTGAGACAACACTAGAACCCCCTGTCCTCTATCTCACCTCACAGGAGGACAGGTTGAGACAACACTAGAACCCCCTGTCCTCTATCTCACCTCACAGAAGGACAGGTTGAGACAACACTAGAAACCCCTGTCATCTACCTCACCTCACAGGAGAACAGGTTGAGACAACACTAGAACCCCCTGTCCTCTATCTCACCTCACAGGAGGACAGGTTGAGACAACACTAGAAACCCCTGTCCTCTATCTCACCTCACAGGAGGACAGGTTGAGACAACACTAGAAACCCCTGTCATCTACCTCACCTCACAGGAGAACAGGTTGAGACAACACTAGAAGCCCCTGTCCTCTATCTCACCTCACAGGAGGACAGGTTGAGACAACACTAGAAACCCAGGTCCTCTACCTCACCTCACAGGAGGACAGGTTGAGACAACACTAGAAACCCCTGTCATCTACCTCAACTCACAGGAGAACAGGTTGAGACAACACTAGAACCCCCTGTCCTCTATCTCACCTCACAGGAGGACAGGTTGAGACAACACTAGAACCCCCTGTCCTCTATCTCACCTCACAGAAGGACAGGTTGAGACAACACTAGAAACCCCTGTCATCTACCTCACCTCACAGGAGAACAGGTTGAGACAACACTAGAACCCCCTGTCCACTATCTCACCTCACAGGAGGACAGGTTGAGACAACACTAGAAACCCCTGTCCTCTACCTCACCTCACAGGAGGACAGGTTGAGACAACACTAGAAACCCCTGTCATCTACCTCACCTCACAGGAGAACAGGTTGAGACAACACTAGAAGCCCCTGTCCTCTATCTCACCTCACAGGAGGACAGGTTGAGACAACACTAGAAACCCAGGTCCTCTACCTCACCTCACAGGAGGACAGGTTGAGACAACACTAGAAACCCCTGTCATCTACCTCACCTCACAGGAGAACAGGTTGAGACAACACTAGAACCCCCTGTCCTCTATCTCACCCCACAGGAGGACAGGTTGAGACAACACTAGAAACCCCTGTCCTCTACCTCACCTCACAGGAGGACAGGTTGAGACAACACTAGAAACCCCTGTCATCTACCTCACCTCACAGGAGGACAGGTTGAGACAACACTAGAAACCCCTGTCCTCTACCTCACCTCACAGGAGGACAGGTTGAGACAACACTAGAAACCCCTGTCCTCTACCTCACCCAGCAGGAGGACAGGTTGAGACAACACTAGAAACCCCTGTCCTCTACCTCACCTCACAGGAGGACAGGTTGAGACAACACTAGAAACCACTGTCCTCTACCTCACCTCACAGGAGGACAGGTTGAGACAACACTAGAAACCCCTGTCCTCTACCTCACCTCACAGCAGGACAGGTTGAGACAACACTAGAAAACACTGTCCTCTACCTCACCTCACAGGAGGACAGGTTGAGACAACACTAGAAACCCCTGTCCTCTACCTCACCCCACAGGAGGACAGGTTGAGACAACACTAGAAACCCCTGTCCTCTACCTCACCTCACAGGAGGACAGGTTGAGACAACACTAGAAACCCCTGTCCTCTACAACACCTCACAGGAGGACAGGTTGAGACAACACTAGAAACCCCTGTCCTCTACTTCACCCCACAGGAGGACAGGTTGAGACAACACTAGAAACCCCTGTCCTCTACCTCACCCCACAGGAGGACAGGTTGAGACAACACTAGATACCCCTGTCCTCTACCTCACCTCACAGGAGGACAGGTTGAGACAGCACTAGAAACCCCTGTCCTCTACCTCACCTCACAGGAGGACAGGTTGAGACAACACTAGAAACCCCTGTCCTCTACCTCACCTCACAGGAGGACAGATTGAGACAACACTAGAAACCCCTGTCATCTACCTCACCTCACAGGAGAACAGGTTGAGACAACACTAGAAGCCCCTGTCCTCTATCTCACCTCACAGGAGGACAGGTTGAGACAACACTAGAAACCCCTGTCCTCTACCTCACCTCACAGGAGGACAGGTTGAGACAACACTAGAAACCCCTGTCATCTACCTCACCTCACAGGAGAACAGGTTGAGTCAACACTAGAACCCCCTGTCCTCTATCTCACCCCACAGGAGGACAGGTTGAGACAACACTAGAAACCCCTGAACTCTACCTCACCTCACAGGAGGACAGGTTGAGACAACACTAGAAACCCCTGTCATCTACCTCACCTCACAGGAGGACAGGTTGAGACAACACTAGAAACCCCGGTCCTCTACCTCACCCCACAGGAGGACAGGTTGAGACAGCACTAGAAACCCCTGTCCTCTACCTCACCTCACAGGAGGACAGGTTGAGACAACACTAGAAACCCCTGTCCTCTACCTCACCTCACAGGAGGACAGGTTGAGACAACACTAGAAACCCCTGTCATCTACCTCACCTCACAGGAGGACAGGTTGAGACAACACTAGAAACCCCTGTCCTCTACCTCACCTCACAGGAGGACAGGTTGAGACAACACTAGAAACCCCTGTCCTCTACCTCACCCCACAGGAGGACAGGTTGAGACAACACTAGAAACCCCTGTCCTCTACCTCACCTCACAGGAGGACAGGTTGAGACAACACTAGAAACCACTGTCCTCTACCTCACCTCACAGGAGGACAGGTTGAGACAACAATAGAAACCCCTGTCCTCTACCTCACCTCACAGCAGGACAGGTTGAGACAACACTAGAAAACACTGTCCTCTACCTCACATCACAGGAGGACAGGTTGAGACAACACTAGAAACCCCTGTCCTCTACCTCACCCCACAGGAGGACAGGTTGAGACAACACTAGAAACCCCTGTCCTCTACCTCACCTCACAGGAGGACAGGTTGAGACAACACTAGAAACCCCTGTCCTCTACAACACCTCACAGGAGGACAGGTTGAGACAACACTAGAAACCCCTGTCCTCTACTTCAACCCACAGGAGGACAGGTTGAGACAACACTAGAAACCCCTGTCCTCTACCTCACCCCACAGGAGGACAGGTTGAGACAACACTAGAAACCCCTGTCCTCTACCTCACCTCACAGGAGGACAGGTTGAGACAACACTAGAAACCCCTGTCCTCTACCTCACCTCACAGGAGGACAGGTTGAGACAACACTAGAAACCCCTGTCCTCTACCTCACCTCACAGGAGGACAGATTGAGACAACACTAGAAACCCCTGTCATCTACCTCACCTCACAGGAGAACAGGTTGAGACAACACTAGAAGCCCCTGTCCTCTACCTCACCTCACAGGAGGACAGGTTGAGACAACACTAGAAACCCCTGTCCTCTACCTCACCTCACAGGAGGACAGGTTGAGACAACACTAGAAACCCCTGTCATCTACCTCACCTCACAGGAGAACAGGTTGAGTCAACACTAGAACCCCCTGTCCTCTATCTCACCCCACAGGAGGACAGGTTGAGACAACACTAGAAACCCCTGTCCTCTACCTCACCTCACAGGAGGACAGGTTGAGACAACACTAGAAACCCCTGTCATCTACCTCACCTCACAGGAGGACAGGTTGAGACAACACTAGAAACCCCTGTCCTCTACCTCACCTCACAGGAGGACAGGTTGAGACAACACTAGAAACCCCGGTCCTCTGCCTCACCCCACAGGAGGACAGGTTGAGACAACACTAGATACCCCTGTCCTCTACCTCACCTCACAGGAGGACAGGTTGAGACAGCACTAGAAACCCCTGTCCTCTACCTCACCTCACAGGAGGACAGGTTGAGACAACACTAGAAACCCCTGTCCTCTACCTCACCTCACAGGAGGACAGATTGAGACAACACTAGAAACCCCTGTCATCTACCTCACCTCACAGGAGAACAGGTTGAGACAACACTAGAAGCCCCTGTCCTCTATCTCACCTCACAGGAGGACAGGTTGAGACAACACTAGAAACCCCTGTCCTCTACCTCACCTCACAGGAGGACAGGTTGAGACAACACTAGAAACCCCTGTCATCTACCTCACCTCACAGGAGAACAGGTTGAGTCAACACTAGAACCCCCTGTCCTCTATCTCACCCCACAGGAGGACAGGTTGAGACAACACTAGAAACCCCTGTCCTCTACCTCACCTCACAGGAGGACAGGTTGAGACAACACTAGAAACCCCTGTCATCTACCTCACCTCACAGGAGGACAGGTTGAGACAACACTAGAAACCCCGGTCCTCTACCTCACCCCACAGGAGGACAGGTTGAGACAACACTAGATACCCCTGTCCTCTACCTCACCTCACAGGAGGACAGGTTGAGACAGCACTAGAAACCCCTGTCCTCTACCTCACCTCACAGGAGGACAGGTTGAGACAACACTAGAAACCCCTGTCCTCTACCTCACCTCACAGGAGGACAGATTGAGACAACACTAGAAACCCCTGTCATCTACCTCACCTCACAGGAGAACAGGTTGAGACAACACTAGAAGCCCCTGTCCTCTATCTCACCTCACAGGAGGACAGGTTGAGACAACACTAGAAACCCCTGTCCTCTACCTCACCTCACAGGAGGACAGGTTGAGACAACACTAGAAACCCCTGTCATCTACCTCACCTCACAGGAGAACAGGTTGAGTCAACACTAGAACCCCCTGTCCTCTATCTCACCCCACAGGAGGACAGGTTGAGACAACACTAGAAACCCCTGAACTCTACCTCACCTCACAGGAGGACAGGTTGAGACAACACTAGAAACCCCTGTCATCTACCTCACCTCACAGGAGGACAGGTTGAGACAACACTAGAAACCCCGGTCCTCTACCTCACCCCACAGGAGGACAGGTTGAGACAGCACTAGAAACCCCTGTCCTCTACCTCACCTCACAGGAGGACAGGTTGAGACAACACTAGAAACCCCTGTCCTCTACCTCACCTCACAGGAGGACAGGTTGAGACAACACTAGAAACCCCTGTCATCTACCTCACCTCACAGGAGGACAGGTTGAGACAACACTAGAAACCCCTGTCCTCTACCTCACCTCACAGGAGGACAGGTTGAGACAACACTAGAAACCCCTGTCCTCTACCTCACCCCACAGGAGGACAGGTTGAGACAACACTAGAAACCCCTGTCCTCTACCTCACCTCACAGGAGGACAGGTTGAGACAACACTAGAAACCACTGTCCTCTACCTCACCTCACAGGAGGACAGGTTGAGACAACAATAGAAACCCCTGTCCTCTACCTCACCTCACAGCAGGACAGGTTGAGACAACACTAGAAAACACTGTCCTCTACCTCACATCACAGGAGGACAGGTTGAGACAACACTAGAAACCCCTGTCCTCTACCTCACCCCACAGGAGGACAGGT
>NW_027261136.1:792500-831777 GCF_045791955.1 Oncorhynchus clarkii lewisi | reverse complement strand
CCTAATTTAAACCCTTCCTGACTATTTTAGTAGTATCAGCTTCTATTCAGGGTCTTTGTCTGGGTCAGATTTTGGACGCCTCCCTTCCTTTTCCTTTGTTCTCAGCTCCCTTCCTCGCCGCGGCTAACCATATCCTAGCTGTATTTAGCCCCTCTGCCCGTTGTTTATCTGTCTTTTCTCCACTAACCCTATTTATTTGTTTAATCATTGATTAATAACCCCACTGGCCTCCAAGGCACCCGGATCTATCAAGCTAGTTTTTTTTATGGTGTGTATTCTCTCCTTCGTTTTCTCCTTTGTGGAAACGTCGTCAATAGCTTTGACTGTTGAATCGGATATTAGGTGTTACCTATACAACTATAAGCCCAGGGGTCGTAAATCCCTAGTTAACATCTTATTTTCCGGTTGTGTCAGAGGACTTTTAAAGACATTAATATCGTTAATCTCACGCCACTATTTTAGGCTTCCCTCTTGCTTGGAACCTCTTGTCTATAGATTTGGCTTTTATCCCATTCCTCTAGATTTTGGTTTCCCTCTCCTCCTCATTGGAACTTTATTTCGGAACTATTTGTTGAATCAGAACGATCGTCAATACTCCCACAATTCAATTGACCATTCAAGTTATCTTGTCCGCATAGAATTCCCTTCCTGTCTCCCCACGCCTAGTTAATATCCTATTTGTACAAGATCACCGTCCTATCCCCCAGCACCTATTTAATATCCCTTCTTAATCTCGGGCGAACATGCCTCTCATGATTAAGTTTATTTTATTTACGGTAGTGCACATTACCACAGGTTTTTTTCGAACCTGCCCAGTGTATGTTGGTCATACAAAACCCTGTGGGAATAGTAAAGCTCCCATTATTGATCAATTATAAAAAATGTAGAACATCAAATCAAAGAACTTAAATCATTCCCCCCAGAATCGAGAATATAAGCTACTGACCTTGCCGCCGACTGGGAAAAGCACTGTTCGTTGGATCTAGTCAACGTCCCTGTCGGTCTGGGGTGTACACCGGCCTGGTCTTTACCCTCAATTCAGAGGCCAGGTCTTAAATAACGGGACCAGACCCGCTCGTGCACGATTTTCGACGTATGACCTTCAGATGGCAGAGACGGGTATTTTAGATCCGGCTCGAAGGACCAATTGTTACAGGAATTAAATTCCTATATGTTTTAATACCCAATGAAAATTAAACACTCTGTCAATTCCTAAAAAATTGTAAGACTATTATTTGCATGAAATGGACAGAGACCAGTCTCAAAATCTATCAGCAGCGTTTATTCTCGAGAGTACTGAACATGATACAGTTTACCACAGATTATAAACTGAAAATGACGTCATTAGTTTTCGTACTACCCCGTCTCATCTCCGCTCCAGTACAATGGCTGTATGGTTCTCAAGACTTAGATAATTTATGATCCGAGCCAAGGTCTGCCAGTGTAGATAAGCATTCTAGCCAGTCTGGCTAGAAGTTCAGCCATTTCTACCAAGGAACAGACAGTCATTGTTCTAATTCTTGATTATATTTACACACAATATATTCAGTACTAAGGTTAAAAGAAAATTCATACATCTATACAGTAACATAATAGTATTCTGATTAGTCAGTCCTGATTGAAATGTATACATAATTAGTCATTATTGATAAAAATTCCCTTAACATCACCCCAAACATACATTTAGAGGCATCGTTAAATCACAAATTATACGATTTCATAGGATTTCCTCCTGCAAACAGGACCTGGGAAAAGCAATTCAAACATAATTTCATGCACTCAGACAGAGAGGTCACTCTAAACGATATCTCAGAACCATAAAAAACAGCACCTTGGGGGCCCTCTCTCCCATTCAACATACACACTCACATAACACAAGTCTGTCAATCACTCTTTTGGACCCCAACCTCCATTATAGAGGTTCCGGAGACATTTCCAAATCCTCCCCTTCCCCTGATTTCAACCCTGACCACAACCCTAATCTTAACCCTAACCTTAACCCTAAACCTAACCCTAACCCCTAACCTTAACCCCTAACCCTAACCCTAACCCCTAACCCCTAACCTTAACCCTAACCCTAACCTTAACCCTAACCCTAACCTTAACCCTAACCCGAACCCTAACCCTAACCATATCCATAACCCCACCCCTAACCCCACCGCTAACCCTAACCCCACCACTAACCCTAACCTTAACCCCACCCCTAACCCCACCTCTAACCCTAACCCCACCACTAACCCTAACCCCACCACTAACCCTAACCCCACCACTAAGCCTAACTCTAACCCTAACCTTAACCCCACCCCTAACCCCACCGCTAACCCTAACGCCACCACTAAGCCTAACTCTAACCCTAACCTTAACCCCACCCCTAACCCCACGTCTAACCCTAACCCCACCACTAACCCTAATCCTAACTCTAACCCTAACCATAACCCCACCCTTAACCCCATCGCTAACCCAACCCCACCCCTAATCCTAATCATAACCCTAACCTTACCCCTCCTAGAACAACAGATTTGGAAATTGACCCCCCTCGGAACCACAATCTTCTTTCCTTCTCTCATTCCCCTTCCGAGCAGCAGACAATCCTCATCCTCCTAGTTACTACATTCTCAAATCAAATCAAATCAAATGTATTTATATAGTCCTTCGTACATCAGCTGATATCTCAAAGTACTGTACAGAAACCCAGCCTAAAACCCCAAACAGCAAGCAATGCAGGTGTAGAAGCACGGTGGCTAGGAAAAACTCCCTAGAAAGGCCAAAACCTAGGAAGAAACCTAAAGAGCAACCAGGCTATGTGGGGTGGCCAGTCCTCTTCTGGCTGTGCCGGGTGGAGATTATAACAGAACATGGTCAAGATGTTCAAATGTTCATAAATGACCAGCATGGTCGTATAATAATAAGGCAGAACAGTTGAAACTGGAGCAGCAGCACGGTCAGATGGACTGTGGACAGCAAGGAGTCATCATGTCAGGTAGTCCTGGGGCATGGTCCTAGGGCTCAGGTCCTCCGAGAGAGAGAAAGAAAGAGAGAAGGAGAGAATTAGAGAACGCACACTTAGATTCACACAGGACACCGAATAGGACAGGAGAAGTACTCCAGATATAACAAACTGAACCTAGCCCCCCGACACATAAACTACTGCAGCATAAATACTGGAGGCTGAGACAGGAGGGGTCAGGAGACACTGTGGCCCCATCCGAGGACACCCCCGGACAGGGCCAAACAGGAAGGATATAACCCCACCCACTTTGCCAAAGCACAGCCCCCACACCACTAGAGGGATATCTTCAACCACCAACTTACCATCCTGAGACAAGGCTGAGTATAGCCCACAAAGATCTCCGCCATGGCACAACCCAAGGGGGGGCGCCAACCCAGACAGGATGACCACATCAGTGAATCAACCCACTCAGGTGATGCACCCCTTCCAGGGACGGCATGAGAGAGCCCCAGTAAGCCAGTGACTCAGCCCCTGTAATAGGGTTAGAGGCAGAGAAAGCTCCAGAGCCTTTCCGTTCACCTTCACACTCCTGGGCCAGACTACACTCAATCATATGACCCACTGAAGAGATGAGTCTTCAGTAAAAACTTAAAGGTTGAGACCGAGTTTGCGTCTCTGACATGGGTAGGCAGACCGTTCCATAAAAATGGAGCTCTATAGGAGAAAGCCCTGCCTCCAGCTGTTTGCTTAGAAATTCTAGGGACAATTAGGAGGCCTGCGTCTTGTGACCGTAGCATACGTGTAGGTATGTACGGCAGGACCAAATCAGAGAGATAGGTAGGAGCAAGCCCATGTAATGCTTTGTAGGTTAGCAGTAAAACCTTGAAATCAGCCCTTGCTTTGACAGGGAGCCAGTGTAGAGAGGCTAGCACTGGAGTAATATGATCACATTTTTTGGTTCTAGTCAGGATTCTAGCAGCCGTATTTAGCACCAACTGAAGTCTATTTAGTGCTTTATCCATGTAGCCGGAAAGTAGAGCATTGCAGTAGTCTAACCTAGAAGTCACAAAAGCATGGATTAATTTTTCTGCATCATTTTTGGACAGAAAGTTTCTGATTATTGCAATGTTACGTAGATGGAAAAAAGTTGTCCTTGAAATGATCTTGATATGTTCTTCAAAAGAGAGATCAGGGTCCAGAGTAACGCCGAGGTCCTTCACAGTTTTATTTGAGACGACTGTACAACCATTAAGATTAATTGTCAGATTCAACAAAAGATCTCTTTGTTTCTTGGGACCTAGAACAAGCATCTCTGTTTTGTCTGAGTTTAAAAGTAGAAAGTTTGCAGCCATCCACTTCCTTATGTCTGAAACACATGCTTCTAGCAAGGGCAATTTTCGGGCTTCACCATGTTTCATTGAAATGTACAGCTGTGTGTCATCCGCATAGCAGTGAAAGTTAACATTATGTTTTCGAATAACATCCCCAAGAGGTAAAATATATAGTGAAAACAATAGTGGTCCTAAAACGGAACCTTGAGGAACACCGAAATTTACAGTTGATTTGTCAGAGGACAAACCATTCACAGAGACAAACTGATATCTTTCCGACAGATAAGATCTAAACCAGGCCATAACTTGTCCGTGTAGACCAATTTGGGTTTCCAATCTCTCCAAAAGAATGTGGCGATCGAGGTCTAGGAGCACGAGGACAGATGCAGAGCCTCGGTCCGATGCCATTAAAATGTCATTTACCACCTTCACAAGTGCCGTCTCAGTGCTATGATGGGGTCTAAAACCAGACTGAAGCATTTCTTATACATTGTTTGTCTTCAGGAAGGCAGTAAGTTGCTGCGCAACAGCCTTTTAAAAAATGTTTGAGAGGAATGGAAGATTCGATATAGGCCGATATTTTTTTATATTTTCTGGGTCAAGGTTTGGCTTTTTCAAGAGAGGCTTTATTACTGCCACTTTTAGTGAGTTTGGTACACATCCGGTGGATAGAGAGCCGTTTATTATGTTCAACATAGGAAGGCCAAGCACAGGAAGCAGCTCTTTCAGTAGTTTGGTTGGAATAGGGTCCAGTACGCAGCTTGAAGGTTTAGAGGCCATGATTATTTTCATCATTGTGTCAAGAGATATAGTACTAAAACACTTGAGCGTCTCTCTTGATCCTAGGTCCTGGGAGAGTTGTGCAGACTCGGGACAACTGAGCTTTGAAGGAATACGCAGATTTAAAGAGGAGTCCGTAATTTGCTTTCTAATAATCATAATCTTTTCCTCAAAGAAGTTCATGAATTTATCACTGCTAAAGTGAAAGTCATCCTCTCTTGGGGAATGCTGCTTTTTAGTTGGCTTTGCGACAGTATCAAAAAGGAATTTCGGATTGTTCTTATTTTCCTCAATTAAGTAAGAAAAATAGGATGATCGAGCAGCAGTAAGGGCTCTTCGGTACTGCACAGTACTGTCTTTCCAAGCTAGTCGGAAGACCTCCAGTTTGGTGTGGCGCCATTTCCGTTCCAATTTTCTGGAAGCTTGCTTCAGAGCTCAGGTATTTTCTGTGTACCAGGGAGCTAGTTTCTTATGATAAATGTTTTTAGTTTTTAGGGGTGCAACTGCATCTAGGGTATTGCGCAAGGTTAAATTGAGTTCCTCAGTTAGGTGGTTAACTGATTTTTGTCCTCTGGCGTCCTTGGGTAGACAGAGGGAATCTGGAAGGACATCAAGGAATCTTTGTGTTGTCTGTGAATTTATAGCACGACTTTTGATGTTCCTTGGTTGGGGTCTGAGCAGATTATTTGTTGCAATTGCAAACGTAATAAAATAGTGGTCCGATAGTCCAGGATTATGAGGAAAAACATTAAGATCCACAACATTTATTCCATGGGACAAAACTAGGTCCAGCGTATGACTGCGACAGTGAGTGGGTCCAGAGACATGTTGGACAAAACCCACTGAGTCGATGATGGCTCCGAAAGCCATTTGGAGTGGGTCTGTGGACTTTTCCATTTGAATATTAAAGTCACCAAAGATTAGAATATTATCTGCTATGACTACAAGGTCCGATAGGAATTCAGGGAACTCAGTGAGGAACGCTGTATATGGCCCAGGAGGCCTGTAAACAGTAGCTATAAAAAGTGATTGAGTAGGCTGCATAGATTTCATGACTAGAAGCTCAAAAGACGAAAACGTAATTAATTTTTTTGTAAATAGAAATTTGCTATCGTAAATGTTAGTAACACCTCCGCCTTTGCGGGATGCACGTGGGATATGGTCACTAGTGTAGCCAGGAGGTGAGGCCTCATTTAACACAGTAAATTCATCAGGCTTAAGCCATGTTTCAGTCAGGCCAATCACATCAAGATTATGATCAGTGATTAGTTCATTGACTATAATTGTCTTTGAACTAAGGGATCTAACATTAAGTAGCCCTATTTTGAGATGTGAGGTATCATGATCTCTTTCAATACTGACAGGAATGGTCTTTATCCTAGTGAGATTGCTAAGGCGAACACCGCCATGTTTAGTTTTGCCCAACCTAGGTCGAGGCACAGACACGATCTCAATGGTGATAGCTGAGCTGACTACACTGACTGTGCTAGTGGCAGACTCCACTATGCTGGCAGGCTGGCTAACAGCCTGCTGCCTGGCCTGCACCCTATTTCATTGTGGAGCTAGAGGAGTTAGAGCCCTGTCTTTGTTGGTAGATAAGATGAGAGCACCCCTCCAGCTAGGATGGAGTCCGTCACTCCTCAGCAGGTCAGGCTTGGTCCTGTTTGTGGGTGAGTCCCAGA
This sequence comes from Oncorhynchus clarkii lewisi, assembly GCF_045791955.1. Taxonomy (NCBI): domain Eukaryota; kingdom Metazoa; phylum Chordata; class Actinopteri; order Salmoniformes; family Salmonidae; genus Oncorhynchus; species Oncorhynchus clarkii. The sequence continues at coordinate 825,034 of NW_027261136.1, read as the reverse complement.
AAGAGGGCCAATTATCTACAAATTCTATCTTTTGGGAGGGGCAGAAAACAGTTTTCAACCAGCGATTGAGTTGTGAGACTGCTGTAGAGCTCATCACTCCCCCTAACTGGGAGGGGGCCAGAGACAATTACTCGATGCCGACACATCTTTCTAGCTGATTTACACGCAGAATCTATGTTGCGCTTGGTGATCTCTGACTGTTTCATCCTAACATCGTTGGTACCGACATGGATAACAATATCTCTATACTCTCTACACTCGCCAGTTTTAGCTTTAGCCAGCACCATCTTCAGATTAGCCTTAACGTCGGTAGCCCTGCCCCCTGGTAAACAGTGTATGATCGCTGGATGGTTCGTTTTAAGTCTAATACTGCGGGTAATGGAGTCGCCAATGACTAGAGTTTTCAATTTGTCAGAGCTAATGGTGGGAAGCTTCGGCGTCTCAAACCCCGTAACGAGAGGAGTAGAGACCAGAGAAGACTCGGCCTCTGACTCCGACCCGCTGCTTAATGGGGAAAACCGGTTGAAAGTTTCTGTCGGCTGAATGAGTGACACCGGTTGAGCGTTCCTACAGCATTTCCTTCCAGAAACCGTGAGAAAGTTGTCCGGCTGCAGGGACTGTGCGAGGGGATTTATACTACGTTTCATCCTTTCCTACACTGAAATGACCCTTGCCTAGCGATTGCGTCTGAAGCTGGGCTTGTAGCACAGCTATCCTCGCCATAAGGCGAGTACAGCGACTGCAATTAGAAGGCATCATGTTAATGTTACTACTTAGCTTCGGCTGTTGGAGGTCCTGACGAATCGTGTCCAGATAAAGCGTCCGGAGTGAAAAAGTTGAGGAAAAACATATATATATATGAACGGTAATTAAAAAGTAAAAACCGTAAAGTTGTCAGGTAGCAAAATAGGTTGGCAACAAAACGTCACAGCAACTCGAAAACAAGTCTGCAAGTTGTGACCGGAAATGACTTCAACACGCTGGAGTCGTATATAGCCTCCATATTTACTCTGTACCGGTACCACCTGTATATAGCCTCCACATTGACTCTGTACCGGTACCCCTGTATATAGCCTCCACATTGACTCTGTACCGGTACCCCCTGTATATAGCCTCCACATTGACTCTGTACCGTAACACCCTGTATATAGCCTCCACATTGACTCTGTACCGGTGCCCCCTGTATATAGCCTCCACATTGACTCTATACCAGTATCCCCTGTATATAGCCTCCACATTGACTCTGTACCGGTACCCCCTGTATATAGCCTCCACATTGACTCTGTACCGGTACCCCCTGTATATAGCCTCCACATTGACTCTGTACCGGTACCCCCTGTATATAGCCTCCACATTGACTCTGTACTGGTACCCCCTGTATATAGCCTCCACATTGACTCTGTACCAGTACCCCCTGTATATAGCCTCGACATTGACTCTGTACCGTAATACCCTGTATATAGCCTCCACATTGACTCTGTACCGTAATACCCTGTATATAGCCTCCACATTGACTCTGTACCGTAATACCCTGTATATAGCCTCCACATTGACTCTGTACCGTAATACCCTGTATATAGCCTCCTCATTGACTCTATACCGTAATACCCTGTATATAGCCTCCACATTGACTCTTTACCGTAATACCCTGTATATAGCCTCCACATTGACTCTGTACCGGTACCCCCTGTATATAGCCTCCACATTGACTCTGTACCGGTACCCCCTGTATATAGCCTCCACATTGACTCTGTACCGGTACCCCCTGTATATAGCCTCCACATTCACTCTGTACCGGTACCCCCTGTATATAGCGTCCACATTCTCTCTGTACCGGTAACCCCTGTATATAGCCTCCACATTGACTCTGTACCGTAACACCCTGTATATAGCCTCCACATTGACTCTGTACTGGTACCCCCTGTATATAGCCTCCACATTGACTCTGTACCGTTACCCCCTGTATATAGCCTCCACATTGACTCTGTACCGGTACCCCCTGTATATAGCCTCCCCATTGACTCTGTACTGGTACCCCCTGTATATAGCCTCCACATTGACTCTGTACTGGTACCCCCTGTATATAGCCTCCACATTGACTCTGTACCGTTACCCCCTGTATATAGCCTCCACATTGACTCTGTACCGGTACCCCCTGTATATAGCCTCCACATTCACTCTGTACCGGTACCCCCTGTATATAGCCTCTACATTGTTATTTTACTGCTGCTGTTTAATAATGTGTTACTTTTATTTTCTATTTTTTACTCATCTGTTTCTGTCATCTTGTAAGTAAGGCTTTCCCTGTAAGGTCTACTGCACCTGTTGATTAAGGGCTTGTAAGTAAGGCTTTCCCTGTAAGGTTTACACCTGTTGGTTAAGGGCTTGTAAGTAAGGCTTTCCCTGTAAGGTCTACTACACCTGTTGGTTAAGGGCTTGTAAGTAAGGCTTTCCCTGTAAGGTTTACACCTGTTGGTTAAGGGCTTGTAAGTAAGGCTTTCCCTGTAAGGTTTACACCTGTTGGTTAAGGGCTTGTAAGTAGGGCTTTCCCTGTAAGGTTCACACCTGTTGGTTAAGGGCTTGTAAGTAATGCTTTCCCTGCAAAGCTGTTGGTTAAGGGCTTGTAAGTAAGGCTTTCCCTGTAAGGTTTACACCTGTTGGTTAAGGGCTTGTAAGTAGGGCTTTCCCTGTAAGGTCTACTACACCTGTTGGTTAAGGGCTTGTAAGTAAGGCTTTCCCTGTAAAGCTGTTGGTTAAGGGCTTGTAAGTAAGGCTTTCCCTGTAAGGTTTACACCTGTTGGTTAAGGGCTTGTAAGTAAGGCTTTCCCTGTAAGGTTTACACCTGTTGGTTAAGGGCTTGTAAGTTAGGCTTTCCCTGTAAGGTCTAAACCTGTTGTATTTGGTGCATGTGACAAATACAATTTGATTAGATGTTTTAATTACAGTACACATGATATTTTGCCACGGACACGTTTGATTTCTCGATCGGAAGTGGAATTATTTCAAATGCAGAATAGGTATTTATCTAGTATTTACAGATGCTCAAAAGGAGCCATTTGAAATAGATTCTGACTGTGCTCGTCCTTCAGCTTGATGTGCCTGGTCTGAGGCTCACTACCGAGTTTGGCACTCAATAGTGAGTGTTACAACCAAGAACAGACGTGCTTCAGCCATCAGCAGCCCCATTCTGTGAGCTTGTGTGGCCTACCACTTTGCGCCTGAGCCGTTGTTTCTCCTAGATGTTTCAACTTCACAATAACAGCATTTACAGTTGACTGGGGAATCTCTAGCAGGGCAGAAATGTGATGAACTGACTTTGTGGAAAGGTGGCATCCTATGACTGTGCCACGTTGAAAGTCACTGAGATTTTCAGTAAGGCCATTCTACTGCTAATGTTTGTCTATGGAGATTGCATGGCAGTGTGCTCGATTGTATACACCTGTCAGCAACAGGTGTGGCTGAAATAGCCAAGTCTACATATTTGAAGGGGTGTCCACATACTTTTGTTTATATATACTAAAGTATATATAAATAGTAAGTAACCTAAGCAAGTCAGTTAATTAAGAAAAAAATATTTATTACAATGATGGTCTACCGGGGAACAGTGGGTTAACGGCCTTGTTCAGGGGAACAGTGGGTTAACGGCCTTGTTCAGGGGAACAGTGGGTTAACGGCCTTGTTCAGGGGAACAGTGGGTTAACGGCCTTGTTCAGGGGAACAGTGGGTTAACGGCCTTGTTCAGGGGAACAGTGGGTTAACGGCCTTGTTCAGGGCAGAACAACAGATGTTTACCTTGTCAGCTCCTGTTACTGTCCCAACGCTAAAACCACTAGGTTACCTGCCGCACCAAAAGTGTAATATAGTGTAATATGCACATACATTTATACAAACTAGACACAGACGCACATATCACGGCAACGTTGCTTTGCTAAACTCATGCGCAGAAACACATTATCGGGTATAACGGTCGTCTCACGCCGAACTGCGCATGTGCAGTCCGTTAAAGCCACTCCTTCGATATCAAGTCATTTTTGACTCAAATAATAACGTGCCAGTTTGATACTTTCCCGAAGTTGGAGTAATAACATGTTCAAATACTTAATACATTGTCTCGAATCTAGGTTTTGCTTTTAGATTTCGAGAAAATGTACAACTAAGGAATCATTTTTCACTTCTGACTTCTCAAACCCCAAATCACGGCATCGGTCGACTTCCTACAGTCTTCTTCTCAGCGGTCCCGGTCGACTCGGGATGTTGCGTCTCTGGGTTTAGGAATTCTGGTTATGTAATTTCCTCATGAAGTTGAAAGTAAGTTTGTAGGCGAATGCACTTACAAAATGGATGTTGAAACTGTGGCGCACATTTCTCTGCAACATTAGAAGTCGGGTAAAAGTATTGATTTGAAGGAAAGACGAGCAGATTCTGGTAAGTCTAGAGGCAACATACAAACTATTATAAAGTTAGGTCGTCATCAGACATTAAATAGTCAAGATTAGGTTTGATCTATGATCACTGATCATCATGTGTGTAGTGCGAGGGAGAACTTTCACTTTGAGAATACACGAATAAAATATTCTGATAAATTCTAAATAAATTCAATTTAATTACCAGGTGAATGGTAACGTCACTGTTACAAAAAATATACATTTCTAGTAAGATTTTAGGACGGTTAGCTGAAGCTGAATAGTAAAACAAATTGTAGGATGGATTTTATCCATCTTCTAAAACAGGGCTCTCTGATCCTGTTCCTGGAGAGATACCATCCTGTAGGTTTTCATTACTATTCAAAACTAGTCAACTGATTAAAATAATGAGTTGGTTTATAAGATAAATCATGCTATTTACAACTGGGATTGGAGTGAAACCCTACCGGAGGGTAACGCCCCAGGAACAGGGTTAGAGTGAAACCATACCGGAGGGTAGCGCTCCAGAAACAGGGTTGGAGAGAAACCCTACCGGAGGGTAACGCCCCAGAAACAGGGTTGGAGTGAAACCCTACTGGAGGGTGGCGCTCCAGGAACAGGGTTGGAGTGAAACTCTACCGGAGGGTAGAGCCCCAGGAGCAGGGTTGGAGTGAAAACCCTACTGGAGGGTGGCGCTCCAGGAACAGGGTTGGAGTGAAACTCTACCGGAATGTAGAGCCCCAGGAGCAGGGTTGGAGTGAAAACCCTACCGGAGGGTAGCGCTCCAGGAACAGGGTTGGAGAGAAACCCTACCGGAGGGTAGCGCCACAGGAACAGGGTTGGAGTGAAACCCTACCGGAGGGTAGCGCCCCAGGAACAGGGTTGGAGAGCCCTGTAATGAAAGGCTATTCAATAGATATACATCTGTCGGTACAAACTTTGATTGAATACATTTTGACGTCATTTACATATTTCTTTGTGCTCCCTAAAAAAGAATACATCACTGCTTATCATGACGATCGACCTGATGGCCTCCGTTGAAAATGTTGTAAAAAATATCAGGCCTAGGCTACATTCTCTGTCCTGCTACTGGTAGGCCTGTAACGTTATGTGAACTGATCTGAACAGGTTTAGACTGGTCATCTATGATATGTAGGCTATAGCCGAGGTATAGACCTCGATCTGCATATCACTAACAACCCACTACTATACATTATAACCTAGTCTACTTTACATAATATAACATATCACTAACAACCCACTACTATACATTATAACCTAGTCTACTTTACATAATATAACATCTACATATCACTAACAACCCACTACTATACATTATAACCTAGTCTACTTTACATAATATAACATATCAATAACAACCCACTACTATACATTATAACCTAGTCTACTTTACATAATATAACATCTACACATCACTAACAACCCACTACTATACATTATAACCTAGTCTACTTTACATAATATAACATATCACTAACAAACCACTGCTATACATAACCTAGTCTACTTTACATAATATAACATCTATATATCACTAACAACCCACTACTATACATTATAACCTAGTCTACTTTACATAATATAACATATCACTAACAACCCACTACTATACATTATAACCTAGTCTACTTTACATTATATAACATCTACATATCACTAACAACCCACTACTATACATTATAACCTAGTCTACTTTACATAATATAACATATCACTAACAACCCACTACTATACATTATAACCTAGTCTACTTTACATAATATAACATCTACATATCACTATAAACCCACTACTATACATTATAACCTAGTCTACTTTACATAATATAACATATCACTAACAATCCACTACTATACATTATAACCTAGTCTACTTTACATAATATAAAATCTCTTACTTGATGCATAAAACCTTTCTGAATGGATCAATGATTTCCCCCTCAGATCAATCATGTCCGTTTCATCCCTCCTGTCTATATTCTCACATACTTTTAGAAAACCACAGATTGAAAGACAATAAATAGCCTACTTTTAATTAAATAATTAAAAATAAGTGTGAGACATGGCCTTGTGTTGCTGTACTGAACTAGAACTGTACTGTCTAGAACTACCTTAACAAACAGTGACTTATTATTATTATTATTGTTATTATTGTTGCTGTAATGTCTAGAACTCTCTTAACAAACAATGACTTATTGTTATTATTACTGACAGTTACCATGGAGATGAAATGTCACAACTACATGTTCATGTGATGCATTAAATCACCTGACTGTTTCTATGTCTGTCAGTAAATGTTTTATAAGAGATAGTTAATAAATGAGAACAATTGATATTCAATAAATACTGTTAACCACAACCAACATGTTCTATCTCTGTTTAGGGGACAGTTCTCTAAAATGAGTCTCTCTGGGGAGAGAGAGGAGGGGGGCCCTGCCTCTAAAATGAGTCTCTCTGAGGAGAGAGAGGAGGGGGGCCCTGACTCTAAAATGAGACACTCTGGGGAACATGACATCAAAGCTATGAGGTGAGATTACAATTGTGTTTAAAAACTATTGAGTGTTTATGTCCTAAATGCTATTTACACAGTTTTTCACGTTTGTTTTTTAATCAGAAATTGTTGTTCTTGGCTACCTTCAATTACTGTCCTCAGATGTTTTATTAGTATATATTAGATGTGCATGAAAATTAGTTTCTTAGCAAAACGCTATATATCCATTGTTTAGCTGAAATGGAATGTGTGTATCCTGTATATTTGACTGTGATATGTGGTTGTCTCACCTTGATATCTTAAGATGAATGCACTGGATAAGAGCATCTGCTAAATCAGGGTTCTCAATCCGGGGTCTGTGGAGGTACTGCAGGGGTTCTCAATCCGGGGTCTGTGGAGGCACTCCAGGGGTTCCACGGCACCCTGACTGTACTCATTGCAATGTTAGACATTTGATAGGATTTTCACGACACGACCACTTTGCCTACTCTTAATTATTGACTAATATAATGGAATGCATATTTTGTTACAAGCAGAATTTTTACAATATTACTGTTATATCAACACACTCTTTGCACCCTTTAACAACTCTAAATAACTTTGGCTTAGTAGGCATTAAGTCCCTTGCCAATAATGTTGCCTACAAGGCAGGCAGGGGAGCCAACTTCGGCGGAAGTCGTGACAGTACCCCCCCCCCCCTGACACGCGGCCCCCGCAGCGCGCCGCCACCGGCCTCGAGGACGACCCGGAGGATGAGGTGCCGTGCGATCCGGGTGGAGGTGGTGGAAATCTCTCAGGAGAGAAGGGTCCAAAATGTCCCCCACCGGAACCCAGCATCTCTCCTCCGGACCGTACCCCTCCCAGTCCACGAGGTACTGTAGGCCCCCCACCCGGCGTCTCGAATCCAGAATGCCCCGAACCGTGTACGCCGGGGATCCCTCGATGTCCAGAGGGGGCGGAGGGACCTCAGGCACCTCACCTTCTTGCAGGGCACCAGCCACCACCGGCCTGAGGAGAGACACATGAAACGAGGGGTTAATACGGTTATACCTAGGAAGTTGTAACCTGTAACACACCTTGTTTATTCTCCTCAGGACTTTGAACGGCCCCACACACTGCGGCCCCAGCTTCCGACAGGGCAGGCGGAGGGGCAGGTTTCGGGTCGAGAGCCAGACCCTGTCCCCCGGTGCAAACACGGGGGCCTCACTGCGGTGCTGGTCAGCGCTCCTCTTCTGCCGTTCTCCAGCTAACCTTAGTGAATCCTGAACGGCTTTCCAGGTGTCCTTGGAGCGCTATACGCATTCCTCCACCCCAGGAGCCTCGGTCTGGCTCTGATGCCATGGGGCCAGGACCGGCTGGTAACCTAACACACACTCAAAAGGGGACAAGTTAGTTGAGGAGTGGCGTAGGGAGTTCTGAGCGAGTTCAGCCCAACGAACATACCGTGCCCACTCACCAGGCCGGTCCCGGCAATAGGACCGCAGAAACCTGCCCACATCCTGGTTTACGCGCTCCACCTGCCCATTACTCTCGGGGTGAAAACCTGAGGTTAAGCTGACCGAGACCCCCAGTCTCTCCATAAACGCCCTCCACACTCTGGACGTGAATCGGGACCCCGATCAGAAACAATGTCCTCAGGCACCCCATAGTGCCGGAAGACATGGGTAAACAAGGCTTCCGCAGTCTGCAGGGCCGTAGGGAGACCGGGCAACGGGATGAGACGGCAGGACTTAGAAAACCGATCCACAACGACCAGGATCGTAGTACTTCCCTGGGACGGGGGAAGGTCGGTAAGAAAGTCCACAGATAAGTGTGTCCACGGCCGTTGTGGAACGGGGAGGGGTTGTAACTTCCCTCTAAGCAGGTGCCGAGGAGCCTTGCTCTGAGCACACACTGAGCAGGAGGAGACATAAAATCTCACGTCTTTAGCCAGCGTGGGCCACCAGTATCTCTCTTTAAGACTCCGCACTGTCCTCTCGATGCCAGGATGACGGACCCCCCTCGGCACGTACTGAGTCCCCACTGGACAGTTAGGGAGGGCTGGCTCTATCTCCGCGTCCACCTCCCATACCACCGGTGCCACGAGACATGACGGTGGAATGATGGGAGTTGGCTATACGGACCACTCCTCGGTATCATAGAGGCGGGACAGCGCGTCGGTTTTGGTATTTTGGGAGCCTGGCCGGTATGAGATGGTAAACCGAAACCTGGTAAAAAACATGGCCCATCTAGCCTGACGTGGATTTAGTCTCCTCGCTGCCCGGATATACTCGAGATTACGATGGTCAGTCCAGATGAGAAAAGGGTGTTTCGCCCCCTCAAGCCAATGTCTCCACACCTTCAGAGCCTTGACTACAGCTAACAACTCCCGGTCCCCCACGTCATAGTTTCGCTCCGCTGGACTGAGCTTGCTCGAAAAGAAAGCACACGGGCGGAGCTTGGGTGGCACGCCCGAGCGCTGGGACAGCACGGCCCCGACCCCCGCCTCGGACGCATCCACCTCCACTATGAATGCTAAAGAGGGGTCCGGATGCGCCAACACGGGCGCATTGGTGAACTGCTCTTTCAAACGACTGAAAGCTCTGCCCGCCTCTGCTGACCAACGCAAGCGCACCGGTCCTCCCTTCAGCAGTGAGGTGATGGGAGCAGCCACCTGACCAAAACCCCGGATAAACCTCCGGTAGTAATTGGCAAACCCTAAAAACCGCTGCACTTCTTTCACCGTGGTCGGACTCGGCCAATTACGCACGGCTGTAACGCGGTCATTCTCCATCACCACCCAGGAGGTGGAAATACGATACCCCAGGAAGGAAACGGACTGTTTGAAAAACTCACATTTCTCCGCCTTGCAATAAAGGTCATGCTCCAGCAGTCGCCCAAGTACCTTACGCACCAGAGACACATGCGCTGCGCGTGTGGCAGAATAGATCAAGATGTCATCGATGTACACTACCACTCCCTGCCCGAGCAGGTCTCGGAGAATCTCATCTACGAAGGATTGGAAGACGGCTGGAGCATTCTTCAACCCATATGGCATGACGCGGTACACATAATGATCAGATGTAGTACTAAATGCGGTTTTCCACTTATCTCCTCCCCGGATACGCACCAGATTATATGCGCTCCTCAGGTCCAGTTTTGTGAAGAAGCGCGCCCCGTGAAATGATTCCACCGCCGTAGCGATGAGAGGTAGTGGGTAACTAAACCCCACTGTGATGGAATTTAGACCTCTATAATCAATGCACGGACACAGACCTCCATCCTTCTTCTTCACAAAAAAGAAGCTTGAGGAGATGGGTGATGCGGAGTGCCGAATGTACCCCTGTCCCAGCGATTCAGCAACATATGTTTCCATCGCTACCGTCTCCTCCTGGGACAATGGATACACGTGACTCCTAGGAAGTGCAGCGTTCTCCAGAAGGTTTATCGCGCAGTCCTCTCGACGATGGGGTGGTAATTGGGTCGCCCTCTTTTTACTGAAGGCGATAGCCAAATCGGCATATACAGAGGGAATGTGCACGGTGGAAACCTGGTCTGGACTCTCCACCGTAGTCGCACCAACGGCAACTCCTATACACCTACCTGAACACTCCTCTGACCACCCCTTAAGAGCCCCCTGTAGCCAGGAAATCACCGGGTTGTGTTGAGCTAGCCAGGGAACCCCCAACACCACTGGAAACGCAGGTGAATCTATAAGGAACAGACTAATCTGCTCCTTATGATCCCCCTGCGTTACCATGTCCAGCGGCACCGTAGCCTCCCTAACTACTCCTGACCCTAATGGTCGGCTATCTAAGGAGTGCACGGGGAAAGGTAGGTCTAACGACACCAGGGGAATCCATAGCCTTAACGCGAGCCCACGATCCATGAAATTCCCAGCTGCGCCTGAATCAAATCAAATCAAATCAAATTTTATTTGTCACATACACATGGTTAGCAGATGTTAATGCGAGTGTAGCGAAATGCTTGTGCTTCTAGTTCCGACAACGCAGTAATAACCAACAAGTAATCTAACTAACAATTCCAAAACTACTGTCTTATACACAGTGTAAGGGGGATAAAGAATATGTACATAAGGATATATGAATGAGTGATGGTACAGAGCAGCATAGGCAGGATACAGTAGATGGTATCGAGTACAGTATATACATGAGGTGAGTATGTAAACAAAGTGGCATAGTTAAAGTGGCTAGTGTTACATGTATTACATAAGGATGGAGTCGATGATATAGGGTACAGTATATACGTATGCATATGAGATGAATAATGTAGGGTAAGTAACATTATATAAGGTAGCATTGTTTAAAGTGGCTAGTGATATATTTACATCATTTCCCATCAATTCCCATTAGTAAAGTGGCTGGAGTTGAGTCAGTGTCAGGGTGTTGGCAGCAGCCACTCAATGTTAGTGGTGGCTGTTTAACAGTCTGATGGCCTTGAGATAGAAGCTGTTTTTCAGTCTCTCGGCCCCTGCTTTGATGCAACTGTACTGACCTCGCCTTCTGGATGATAGCGGGGTGAACAGGCAGTGGCTCGGGTGGTTGATGTCCTTGATGATCTTTATGGCCTTCCTGTAACATCGGGTGGTGTAGGTGTCCTGGAGGGCAGGTAGTTTGCCCCCGGTGATGCGTTGTGCAGACCTCACTACCCTCTGGAGAGCCTTACGGTTGTGGGCGGAGCAGTTGCCGTACCAGGCGGTGATACAGCCAGCCAGGATGCTCACGATTGTGCATCTGTAGAAGTTTGTGAGTGCTTTTGGTGACAAACCAAATTTCTTCAGCCTCCTGAGGTTGAAGAGGCGCTGCTGCACCTTCTTCACGATGCTGTCCGTGTGAGTGGACCAATTCAGATTGTCTGTGATGTGTATGCCGAGGAACTTAAAACTTGCTACCCTCTCCACTACTGTTCCATCGATGTGGATAGGGGGGTGTTCCCTCTGCTGTTTCCTGAAGTCCACAATCATCTCCTTAGTTTTGTTGACGTTGAGTGTGAGGTTATTTTCCTGACACCACACTCCGAGGGCCCACACCTCCTCCCTGTAGGCCGTCACGTCGCTGTTGGTAATCAAGCCTACCACTAGCTCCTTATGCTGTAGAGAGGGAAAAAGAGAAAAAACCCCGGGAAAGAAGTCAACACATACATATGACCGACAGGAAGCTCTGGGTGAGTCTGGTGCTTACTCACCTGGGGTGATCGAGTAGTGCTCCGCCTGCCCTCCCGACTCCCAGACGAGTTCCTCCAGCACCGGTCGGCCGTGTGCCCTCGTCGACCACAACTGGTGCAGGAGGACACTCCTCCTCCGGTCCCCCTCGAAGCCGCCCCTCCTAATTCCATAGGGATAGGGGCAGGAGTGCTGGGAAGTGGAAACGACAGGACCTGATCCGAACGCCCGCGGGCAGCCAGCAGGATGTCGAGACGGATAGCCAAGTCAATGAGTTCATCCAGTGTGAAGGTGGTGTCCCGACATGCTAGCTCCCTGCGGACGTCCTCCCTGAGACTGCATCGGAAATGATCGATCAAGGCCCTGTCGTTCCACCCTGCTCCTGCGGCCAAGGTCCTGAACTCCAGGGCAAAGTCCTGTGCGCTCCTCGTCTCCTGACGCAGGTGGAACAGCCGTTCACCCGCCACCCGACCCTCTGGTGGATGGTCAAACACAGCTCGGAATCGGCGGGTGAACTCTGGGTAAGCAGGGTTCGTCTCCAGTCAAGCAGGAGACGAGGGCGCTCACGCTCTCCTCACGCTCTCCTCTCCGGAGGGAGCAGGACACACGGTAGCCAGGTATAGTTCCAGTTGGAGAAGGAAACCCTGGCACCCAGCCGCCGTTCCGTCATACTCCCGTGGGAGCGTCAGCCGAAGAGCCCCGGAGCCAGATGTGGTTGCAGGAACAGGAGGTGCTGAAGGAGGGGGTGCTGGAGATGAGGTGGGAAGGCCACTCTTCTCCCATCGATCCATCCTCTCCATCATTTGGTCCATGGCCGAACCAATCCGGTGAAGCACGCTGGTGTGATGGGGGACCCTCTCCTCCATCGATCGATGGGAGAGGAGAGGCGGCTGCTCCTGCTGATTCCATTGTATTGGTGCGGGATTCTGTCACGATTTACGAGGAGTGGTGGGTGGAATCAGGCGCAGAGAGCAGGGTTCAGTAGATTGTCAATTTATTCTCCGGCGCACAAAAACGGTCACGCCAACACACAGAGCGCATACAATTGACCAGCCCAAACACAGTACCAAAATAGTCCGGAGAATAAACACACGAAAACCACCATACAACAGAGTAACAAAAAACAATCCCGCACAAAACAAGGGTGGGACAACCTACTACTACTATTTGTGAAACTCTTCTTCTGTTTCCCCATCTGAGCTCAGAGTAGATGAGAGATGTAATGTTTGTCTCTGTTGTGTTGAAGACCAATCAAGCAGGAGAGACCAGCCTCCCCTGTTCCCAGCTGTGTGTCCATGAAGAGTGACTGGTCTATGGAACAACCTATATACTTTAGAAAGGGAGACTTTTCTACTGAACAAAGGTAAGAAGAACTCATGGGTCCTGGTCAGTGAGTTAAACAACACTGTCTCTAGTCATTTCTCCTCTCCCATTTTCCCATTTATTGTTGTTGTTTTCATAATCCATAGGCTAATCCTTTGTCCATTTTCATAGTCCTAAAACATTATTTAACTAACACAACATTCCCTCCCTGTGTGTGTGTGTGTGTGTGTGTGTGTGTGTGTGTGTGTGTGTGTGTGTGTGTGTGTGTACTCCCTGGATGTGGAGATGTAAACTCTATCCAGATTGCGTAGTCACTTTTACCCCTACCTACATGTGGATATTACCTCAATTATAGTCTCATTATTACCTCAACTACCTGGTACCCTGCACATTGACTCAGTACTGGTACTCCTTATAGCCTCATTATTACCTCAACTACCTGGTACCCTGCACATTGACTCAGTACTGGTACTCCTTATAGTATCATTATTACCTCAACTACCTGGTACCCTGCACATTGACTCAGTACTGGTACTCCTTATAGTCTCATTATTACCTCAACTACCTGGTACCCATGCTCACTGACTCAGTACTGGTACTCCTTATAGTCTCATTATTACCTCAACTACCTGGTACCCTGCACATTGACTCAGTACTGGTTCTCCTTATAGTCTCATTATTACCTCAACTACCTGGTACCCATGCTCATTGACTCAGTACTGATTCTCCTTATAGCCTCATTATTACCTCAACTACCTGGTACCCTGCACATTGACTCAGTACTGGTTCTCCTTATAGTCTCATTATTATTCAGCGCATGTGAGAAATACAATGTGATCTGATTTGAAGCTCATTGGCAGAAACACATTGTTGGGTGTAACGGTCGTCTCGTGCTGAAGAGATCATGTTAGGATGTTGAAGCACGGTGGCTAGAAAAACTCCCAGAAAGTTACGAACCCAGGAAGAAACCTAGAGAGGAACCAGGCTCTGAGGGGTGACCAGTCCTCTTCTGTCTGTACTGGGTAGAGAGGAACCAGGCTCTGAGGGGTGACCAGTCCTCTTCTGTCTGTACTGGGTAGAGAGGAACCAGGCTCTGAGGGGTGACCAGTCCTCTTCTGTCTGTACTGGGTAGAGAGGAACCAGGCTCTGAGGGGTGACCAGTCCTCTTCTGTCTGTACTGGGTAGAGAGGAACCAGGCTCTGAGGGGTGACCAGTCCTCTTCTGTCTGTACTGGGTAGAGAGGAACCAGGCTCTGAGGGGTGACCAGTCCTCTTCTGTCTGTACTGGGTAGAGAGGAACCAGGCTCTGAGGGATGACCAGTCCTCTTCTGTCTGTACTGGGTAGAGAGGAACCAGGCTCTGAGGGATGACCAGTCCTCTTCTGGCTGTACTGGGTAGAGAGGAACCAGGCTCTGAGGGATGACCAGTCCTCTTCTGGCTGTACTGGGGAGAGATTATAAGAGAACATGGCCACTAAGTTCAAATCATTCTTCAAGATGTTCAAATGTTCATACACTACTAGCAGGGTCAAACAATACTCACAGTGGTTATAGAGGGTGCGATTGGTCAGTACCTGAGGAGTAAACCTGCCTCACACAATGTGATACGGAATCACTATTATTTTAAATTTTAGAACACATTCAAGAACCACCAGAAGCTAATCAGCTAATTAGCTACAAGCTATTTAGTCATTGCTAGCTACTGCTAGCGGCTTTTACCTTCTGCACAGATACCAGCCCTGTTTTTAGCCTGGATAATACTCGCTAGTCTACCAGTATCGGACTGTCTCTCCACAACAACACCGGATTCGTAATCCCAGGACCACTACTTCTGATCTTCACAACTAGCTTGCACCCACCGTGGCACCCAGTACCGAAGCTATCCCTGAGGCCCACCTCCTGGGCCTACTCTGCTGTTCACCCGAACCCCACTCATACACGGCTAGAGCCCAATACTACACCGGATCCTTGCTGTAAGCTCTGGCCCTTGCACCGGATCACCGCTGCTACCGATGGGCTATAGTGGCTAACGCCACTGCCACGAAGCTAGCACCAGTTAGCCATGAGCCAGGCTAAATCCCGGCTAGCAAACTAAATTCTACAATACCTCTTTCGCCATCTGGCTTGGATTCTCTGTCGACACGGCGCCCCGCCGCACCACCACGACTGGTCTGCCGCCGAATATTCTATCCGCTATGCCTTCAACCGGCCTCCGTCTGAGCAGACCCCTCTACCACCCCCAGGCTACTAACTTTAAACGCTGTGTCGCTAGCGTGCTAGCGTAGTGGCTCCCTGTTCCATCTACTGCTGCCCCCTGGACACTATGATCACTTGGCTACTAGCCCCTTGCTACTAACTTTAAACGCCGTGTCGCCCGCATGCTAGCGTAGTGGCGGCTTCCCTGTTCCATCTACTGCTGCCCCCTGGACACTATGATCACTTGGCCACATAGCTGATGCCTGCTGGACACTATGATCACTTGGCCACATAGCTGATGCCTGCTGGATACTATGATCACTTGGCCACATAGCTGATGCCTGCTGGACTGTCCATTATCACGGTACTCCATTCTGTTTATACATTTTTTATCTGTCGGCCCCAGCCGCGAACTCAGGCTCTGTGTATAGTTAATCCGACCCTCTCAGCCTAGTCATCACCATTTTACCTGCTGTTGTTGTGTTAGCTTATTAGCTGTTGTTATCGCACCTGTTGTTTAAGCTAGCTCTCCCAATCAACACCTGGGATTACTTTATGCCTCGCTGTATGTCTCTCTCAAATGTCAATATGCCTTGTATACTGTTGTTCAGGTTAGTTATCATTGTTTTAGTTTACAATGGAGCCCCTAGTTCCACTCTTCACACCTCTGATACCTCCTTTGTCCCACCTCCCACACATGTGGTGACCTCACCCATTATAACCAGCATGTCCAGAGATACAACCTCTCTTATCATCACCAGTGCCTGGGCTTACCTCCACTGTACCCGCACCCCACCATACCCCTGTCTGCGCATTATGCCCTGAATATATTCTACCACGCCCAGAAATCTGCTCCTTTTATTCTTTGTCCCCAATGCTCTAGGCGACCAGTTTTGATAGCCTTTAACCGCACCCTCATCCTACTCCTCCTCTGTTCCTCGGGTGATGTGGAGGTAAACCGAGGCCCTGCATGTCCCCAGGCCCCCTCATTTGTTGACTTCTGTGATGCTTGTCAACATCAGAAGCCTCCTCCCTAAGTTTGTTTCACTCACTGCTTTAGCACACTCTGCCAACCCTGATGTCCCTGCCATCTCTGAATTCTGGCTTAGGAAGGACACAAAAAATTCAGAGATTTCCATACTCAACTATAGCATTTTCCGTCAAGATAGAACTGCCAAAGGGGGAGGAGTTGCATTCTACTGCAGAGATAGCCTGCAAAGTAATGTCATACTTTCCAGGTCCAAACCCAAACAGTTCGAACTTCTAATTTTTGAAATTAATCTCTCCAGAAATAAGTATTTCACTGTTGCCGCCTGTTACCAACCCCCCTCAGCTCCCAGCTGTGCCCTGGACACCATTTGTGAATTGATCGCCCCCCATCTAGTTTCTGTTAGGTGACCTAAACTGGGATATGCTTAACACCCCGGCAGTCCTACAATCTAAGCTAGATGCCCTCAATCTCAGACAAATCATCAAGGAACGCACCAGCTACAACCCTAAATTTGTAAACATGGGCACCCTCATAGACATTATCCTGACCAACTTGCCCTCCAAATATACCTCCGCTGTCTTCAATCAGGATCTCAGTGATCACTTCCTTATTGCCTGTATCCGCTACGGGTCCGTGGTCAAACAACCACCCCTCATCACTGTCAAACGCTCCCTAAAACACTTCTGCGAGCAGGCCTTTCTTATCGACCTGGCCCGGGTATCCTGGAAGGATATTAACCTCATCCTGTCAGTTGAGGATGCCGGGTCATTCTTTAAAAGTAACTTCCTCACCATCTTAGATAAGCATGCTCCGTTCAAAAAATGCAGAACTAAGAACAGATATAGCCCTTGGTTCACTCCAGACCTGACTGCCCTCGACCAGCACAAAAACATCCTGTGGCAGACTGCAATAGCCTCGAATAGTCCCCGTGATATGCAACTGTTCAGGGAAGTCAGGAACCAATACACGCAGTCAGTCAGGAAAGCAAAGGCCAGCTTTTTCAAGCAGAAATGTGCATCCTGTAGATCTAACTCCAAAAAGTTCTGGGACACTGTGAAGTCCATGGAGAACAAGAGCACCTCCTCCCAGCTGCCCACTGCACTGAGGCTAGGTAACACGGTCATCACCGATAAATCCATGATAATCGAAAACTTCAACAAGCATTTCTCAACGGCTGGCCATGCCTTCCTCCTGGCTACTCCAACCCCGGCCAACAGCTCCGCCACCCCCGCAGCTACTCGCCCAAGCCTCCCCAGCTTCTCCTTTACCCAAATCCAGATAGCAGATGTTCTGAAAGAGCTGCCAAACCTGGACCCGTACAAATCAGCTGGGCTTCACAATCTGGACCATCTATTTCTGAAACTATCCACCGCCATTGTTGCAACCCCTATTACCAGCCTTTTCAACCTCTCTTTCGTATCATCTGAGATCCCGAAGGATTGGAAAGCTGCCGTGGTCATCCCCCTCTTCAAAAGGTGAAACACCCTGGACCCAAACTGTTACAGACCTATATCCATCCTGCCCTGCCTATCTAAGGTCTTTGAAAACGAAGTTAACAAACAGGTCACTGACCATCTCGAATCCCACCATACCTTCTCCGTGTGCAATCCGGTTTCCGAGCCTGTCACGGGTGCACCTCAGCCACGCTCAAGGTACTAAACGATATCATAACCGCCATCGATAAAAGACAGTACTGTGCAGCCGTCTTGGCCAAGACTTTCGACTCTATCAATCACCATATTCTTATCGGCAGACTCAGTAGCCTCGGTTTTTCTAATGACTGCCTTGCTTGGTTCACCAACTACTTTGCAGAGTTCAATGTGTCAAATCGGAGGGCATGTTGTTCGGTCGTCTGGCAGTCTCTATGGGGGTGCCACAGGGTTCAATCCTCGGGCCGACTCTTTTCTCTGTATATATCAATGATGTTGCTCTTGCTGCGGGCGATTCCCTGATCCACCTCTACGCAGACGACACCATTCTGTATACTTCTAGCCCTTCCTTGGACACTGTGCTATCTAACCTCCAAACGTGCTTCAATGCCATACAACACTCCTTCCGTGGCCTCCAACTGCTCTCAAACGCTAGTAAAACCAAATGCAATTACATGCAAATGCCAATTACATGCAACAAGGGAGACATTTCTTCACACAGAGTAAATACTCCTGGTATATACCACGTATCTAGTTACAGAGTAAATACTCCTGGTACATACCAGGTATCTAGTTACAGAGTAAATACTCCTGGTACATACCAGGTATCTAGGCACAGAGTAAATACTCCTGGTATATACCACGTATCTAGTTACAGAGTAAATACTCCTGGTACATACCAGGTATCTAGTTACAGAGTAAATACTCCTGGTACATACCAGGTATCTAGGCACAGAGTAAATACCCCTCATGGTATTGATACAAATATCGTGTTTGTGTTCAAAATGTTAAACACAGGTTCTACAAATCCCAGGGCACAAAACAGACAAGGTTTTAAAAATCTAACTTTTAAAAGTTTGTTTTCTCTTAACTCATACCCAAATAATGTGGTTGACAAGTCCTTTACTCATATTTGTGGTCATAGCATAAATTGGAGAGAAAAAATTCAAAAACCCCACCCCAAACTTGATTCTCAATCTGACTGTTTAAAAAATGCTGCTATTTCCTCATAGAACATGATGTCATGTTGGCTCTTTGGCAGAGCTGACCAATCAGCGGTCTATTTATGAGAATATTTGTAATGATCATTATACGCCCACAGCATTCTGTTGTTGGGGTACGACCACACCATTCCCATTCAACAGAATATTGGTTTATCAAATGATGGCCTCGCCTGGTTCACCAACTACTTCTCTGATAGAGTTCAGTGTGTCAAATCGGAGGGCCTGTTGGCCGGACCTCTGGCAGTCTCTATGGGGGTGCCACAGGGTTCAATTCTCGGGCCGACTCTTTTCTCTGTATATATCAATGATGTTGCTCTTGCTGCTGATGAGTCTCTGATCCACCTCTACGCAGACGACACCATTCTGTATACTTCTGGCCCTTCCTTGGACTCTGTGTTAACTAACCTCCAAACGAGCTTCAATGCCATACAACACTCCTTCCGTGGCCTCCAACTACTCTTAAATGCAAGTAAAACTGAATGCATGCTCTTCAACTGATTGTTGCCCGCACCCGCCCACCCGACTAGCATGACTACTCTGGACGGTTCTGACTTAGAATACGTGGACAACTACAAATACCTTGGTGTCTGGTTAGACTGTTAACTCTCCTTCCAGACTCACATTAAGCATCTCCAATCCAAAATTAAATCTAGAATCAGCTTCCTATTTCGCAACAAAGCCTCCTTCACTCATGCTGCCAAACATACCCTCGTAAATCTGACTAGCCTACCGATCCTCGACTTCGGCGATGTCAATTACAAAATAGCCTCCAACACTCTACTCAGCAAACTGGATGCAGTCTATCACAGTGCCATCCGTTTTGTCACCAAAGCCCCATACACTACCCACCACTGCGACCTGTATGCTGTTGTTGGCTGGCCCTCACTACATATTCGCCGCCAAACCCACAGGCTCCAGGTCATGTGTAAGTCTATGCTAGGTAAAACCCACTGGCTCCAGGTCATCTGTAAGTCTATGCTAGGTAAAGCCACGCCTTATCTTAGCTCACTGGTCACAAACACAGAACATAAAGCCATAAGCACATAAACAAACTTAGTCCCAGATATAAATCAAATTGGTCACATACACATGGTTAGCAGATGTTATTGGTTACATACACAGGGTTAGCAGATGTTATTGGTCACATACACTGGGTTAGCAGATGTTATTGGTTACATGCACATGGTTAGCAGATGTTATTGGTTACATACACATGGTTAGCAGATGTTATTGGTTACATACACATGGTTAGCAGATGAAAAATAAAGTAAGTATTTCTGAACAATAATCTATTCTAATGGACAGAATAAGATAATTAATACCTGTAATGAGATATTACTAGTTAGTAGAACTGCTACTTGAGCTGAGTTGCTGACAGACAGCAGTTTTCAAAGTGTAAACTAATCAGTAGACCTACATGTTATCAGTAACACGTCTGGTAAAGATGGTGGAGGAGCTTTTCAATTATATGGTTTTATGTTTATCTCAGGATTTCTCAATCCTTTTGTTCTTACCAGCACTTACACACCTGATTCAATTAATCATCACATATTTTAAGACAGTTTCATATTTGAGGCAAACAAATGAACATTCTCAAATTAAAACCTTTTGGGTTTGTAGGCCTGCTTACAACTATTAAAGTCCTACAGTAACTCACATCTTGGAGACAAAAAACACAGCTAAACTTATAATAATGTAAGAGAGATGTCTTGAAGAAACGCGTCTGGGATTAGAACTCTGTGTCTCTGCGACAGTGGGAAGTTTGTTTTGCATGGCCCGGTGCTACAGGTGGGTGGACATTTATTTTAAGGACCAATGGAATGGTGTAAAATGTGTAAACTCTGCTCCCCTGGGGAGCCGGGCAATGCACAACTAATTCACCCAGTGACCGTTACTTTATTTCCTATTATGAAATTGAAAGTAACTTTGTAGCCGACGCAGTTCCAGAATGTCTGTTGAAACTGTGTCTCATATGGAACGTTAGAACAGTGGTGGAAACAGAACTCAGTTCCAGAATGTCTGTTGAAACTGTGTCTCATAGGGAACGTTAGAACAGTGGTGGAAACAGAACTCAGTTCCAGAATGTCTGTTGAAACTGTGTCTCATATGGAACGTTAGAACAGTGGTGGAAACAGAACTCAGTTCCAGAATGTCTGTTGAAACTGTGTCTCATATGGAACGTTAGAACAGTGGTGGAAACAGAACTCAGTTCCAGAATGTCTGTTGAAACTGTGTCTCATATGGAACGTTAGAACAGTGGTGGAAACAGAACTCAGTTCCAGAATGTCTGTTGAAACTGTGTCTCATATGGAACGTTAGAACAGTGGTGGAAACAGAACGCAGTTCCAGAATGTCTGTTGAAACTGTGTCTCATATGGAACGTTAGAACAGTGGTGGAAACAGAACTCATTTCCAGAATGTCTGTTGAAACTGTGTCTCATATGGAACGTTAGAACAGTGGTGGAAACAGAACGCAGTTCCAGAATGTCTGTTGAAACTGTGTCGCATATGGAACGTTAGAACAGTGGTGGAAACAGAACTCAGTTCCAGAATGTCTGTTGAAACTGTGTCTCATATGGAACGTTAGAACAGTGGTGGAAACAGAACTCAGTTCCAGAATGTCTGTTGAAACTGTGTCTCATATGGAACGTTAGAACAGTGGTGGAAACAGAACTCAGTTCCAGAATGTCTGTTGAAACTGTGTCTCATATGGAACGTTAGGACAGTGGTGGAAACAGAACGCAGTTCCAGAATGTCTGTTGAAACTGTGTCTCATATGGAACGTTAGAACAGTGGTGGAAACAGAACTCAGTTCCAGAATGTCTGTTGAAACTGTGTCTCATATGGAACGTTAGGACAGTGGTGGAAACAGAACTCAGTTCCAGAATGTCTGTTGAAACTGTGTCTCATATGGAACGTTAGAACAGTGGTGGAAACAGAACTCAGTTCCAGAATGTCTGTTGAAACTGTGTCTCATATGGAACGTTAGAACAGTGGTGGAAACAGAACTCAGTTCCAGAATGTCTGTTGAAACTGTGTCTCATATGGAACGTTAGAACAGTGGTGGAAACAGAACGCAGTTCCAGAATGTCTGTTGAAACTGTGTCTCATATGGAACGTTAGAACAGTGGTGGAAACAGAACTCATTTCCAGAATGTCTGTTGAAACTGTGTCGCATATGGAACGTTAGAACAGTGGTGGAAACAGAACGCAGTTCCAGAATGTCTGTTGAAACTGTGTCTCATATGGAACGTTAGAACAGTGGTGGAAACAGAACTAATTTCCAGAATGTCTGTTGAAACTGTGTCGCATATGGAACGTTAGAACAGTGGTGGAAACAGAACGCAGTTCCAGAATGTCTGTTGAAACTGTGTCTCATATGGAACGTTAGAACAGTGGTGGAAACAGAACTCATTTCCAGAATGTCTGTTGAAACTGTGTCTCATATGGAACGTTAGAACAGTGGTGGAAACAGAACGCAGTTCCAGAATGTCTGTTGAAACTGTGTCTCATATGGAACGTTAGAACAGTGGTGGAAACAGAACTCAGTTCCAGAATGTCTGTTGAAACTGTGTCTCATAGGGAACGTTAGAACAGTGGTGGAAACAGAACTCAGTTCCAGAATGTCTGTTGAAACTGTGTCTCATATGGAACGTTAGAACAGTGGTGGAAACAGAACTCAGTTCCAGAATGTCTGTTGAAACTGTGTCTCATATGGAACGTTAGAACAGTGGTGGAAACAGAACTCAGTTCCAGAATGTCTGTTGAAACTGTGTCTCATATGGAACGTTAGAACAGTGGTGGAAACAGAACTCAGTTCCAGAATGTCTGTTGAAACTGTGTCTCATATGGAACGTTAGAACAGTGGTGGAAACAGAACGCAGTTCCAGAATGTCTGTTGAAACTGTGTCTCATATGGAACGTTAGAACAGTGGTGGAAACAGAACTCATTTCCAGAATGTCTGTTGAAACTGTGTCTCATATGGAACGTTAGAACAGTGGTGGAAACAGAACTCAGTTCCAGAATGTCTGTTGAAACTGTGTCTCATATGGAACGTTAGGACAGTGGTGGAAACAGAACTCAGTTCCAGAATGTCTGTTGAAACTGTGTCTCATATGGAACGTTAGAACAGTGGTGGAAACAGAACTCAGTTCCAGAATGTCTGTTGAAACTGTGTCTCATATGGAACGTTAGAACAGTGGTGGAAACAGAACTCAGTTCCAGAATGTCTGTTGAAACTGTGTCTCATATGGAACGTTAGAACAGTGGTGGAAACAGAACGCAGTTCCAGAATGTCTGTTGAAACTGTGTCTCATATGGAACGTTAGAACAGTGGTGGAAACAGAACTCATTTCCAGAATGTCTGTTGAAACTGTGTCGCATATGGAACGTTAGAACAGTGGTGGAAACAGAACGCAGTTCCAGAATGTCTGTTGAAACTGTGTCTCATATGGAACGTTAGAACAGTGGTGGAAACAGAACTAATTTCCAGAATGTCTGTTGAAACTGTGTCGCATATGGAACGTTAGAACAGTGGTGGAAACAGAACGCAGTTCCAGAATGTCTGTTGAAACTGTGTCTCATATGGAACGTTAGAACAGTGGTGGAAACAGAACTCATTTCCAGAATGTCTGTTGAAACTGTGTCTCATATGGAACGTTAGAACAGTGGTGGAAACAGAACGCAGTTCCAGAATGTCTGTTGAAACTGTGTCTCATATGGAACGTTAGAACAGTGGTGGAAACAGAACTCAGTTCCAGAATGTCTGTTGAAACTGTGTCTCATAGGGAACGTTAGAACAGTGGTGGAAACAGAACTCAGTTCCAGAATGTCTGTTGAAACTGTGTCTCATATGGAACGTTAGAACAGTGGTGGAAACAGAACTCAGTTCCAGAATGTCTGTTGAAACTGTGTCTCATATGGAACGTTAGAACAGTGGTGGAAACAGAACTCAGTTCCAGAATGTCTGTTGAAACTGTGTCTCATATGGAACGTTAGAACAGTGGTGGAAACAGAACTCAGTTCCAGAATGTCTGTTGAAACTGTGTCTCATATGGAACGTTAGAACAGTGGTGGAAACAGAACGCAGTTCCAGAATGTCTGTTGAAACTGTGTCTCATATGGAACGTTAGAACAGTGGTGGAAACAGAACTCATTTCCAGAATGTCTGTTGAAACTGTGTCTCATATGGAACGTTAGAACAGTGGTGGAAACAGAACGCAGTTCCAGAATGTCTGTTGAAACTGTGTCGCATATGGAACGTTAGAACAGTGGTGGAAACAGAACTCAGTTCCAGAATGTCTGTTGAAACTGTGTGTGTGTGTGTGTGTGTGTGTGTGTGTGTGTGTGTGTGTGTGTGTACTCCCTGGATGAGGAGATGTAATCTCATGTTTTGTTCACAGAAACCAACAGGAGAGATCAGAGTCAGAGATTCTCAGTGGTCAGTCTTCCCAGAGTCATCAAACAGACCTGGACTCCATATTCAGTGTATGTGGTCCTGTTATGTACATTTGTTTTTGTTTACCTCAAGTAAAGTTGATCTGTCAATCATTCATTAATCTGTTAAAGAGAAACCATTTCTTCTTTCTTCTCTTGCTTAATTAAGGCTAGGCGTCCCACAAGCGAGACACCAGTCGACAACATCCGGTGAAATTCGAAGGCTCGCAATTCAAATAAATTTTTTTAATTTTAAATATTTCTGAACATTCAAGTATCTTATATCATTTAAAAGCTTAAATTCTTGTTATTCTAACAGAATTGTCCGAATTATAATATGCTTTACATCGAAAGCATACCATGCGATTGTCTGAGGAAGTCACCCTACATCAACATATTTTTTCAACCATCACAAGCTTCACAAAATCACAAACAGAGATTAAATAAATCACTTACTTTTGACAATGTTCCTCTGTTTGCAATTCAAAGGGTCCCAGCCTGTTAGATAAAATCCTTCTTTATATACCAAAAAGTCAGTCTAGTTGACGATTTCAGTTCGTTCAACAAGCAGAGAAATGAATCCAAAAAGCTACCGCTAAACTTTGTTAAAACAAGTCAAACAATTAAATCCTCCTAAAATGTTTTAAAAAACTATAATATTTTATACATAGGACCCATAACCTATCAATTATATGTTATGGGGGATTTTCGCCTTCCTTATCAATTGTGTTGTAGTCTCAGACATTATTTTAACATTTCTAGAAACTTCAAAGTGTTTTCTATCCAATGATACCAATTATATGCATATTCTGGCTTCTGGGCGACAGACAGTTTACTTTCAGCAGAAATTCTGAAAAAAGGACCCTAGCCCTATCAAGTTTTAACTTATTTACTTTATTTATTTCAGATGCTTGAAGAGAATATTATGACTTTTGTGAAGAACGAGCTGAAGATGTTCAAGAGGATTTTTAGTCCAGAACTCCTAGAAGTCTTTGAGAGTCAGAAGCAGGATAAGGTAGTGGTGGATGCTGAAGATGAGAAGCAGGAGAGCAGTGCCAGAGAGGGGGCTTTGAAGATCACACTGCATGTCCTGAGGAAAATGAACCAGAAGGAGCTTGCTGACACACTGGAGAAATGTAAGATCTGTCTGCCTCATGTTGAATGCTGTTTTATAACATTTAACTAAAGTACAGCTAAAGTAGCTGTGTAACTCAATGATATTGCAGCAGCCTTAAAAACATGTTACGGCTAGACGTTCCGCTAGCGACAACATCCGGTGAAATGGCAGAGCGCCAAATACAAATTAAATTACTATTAACATTAAACTTTCATGAAATCACAAAGGCAATGCACCAAATTAAAGCTATACTTGTTGTTAATCCAGCCAACGTCTGTGTCTGATTTCAAAAGGCTTTACGGCGAAAGCAAACCATGCTATTATCCGAGGACAGCACCCCAGTAAACAAACACAGACATTCATATTTCAACCCGCCAGGCGAGAAACTCAGAAATAAAGATATTATTCATGGCTGAGTTGCAGGCAGTTTACTTTGGGCACGCTTTTCATCCGGACGTGAAAATACTGCCTTAACACAACACCCAGTGATTTCATCAAGTAGCAGAAGGGATGTGTTGTGTTGAGAGAGAGCATCAATAATATCAATAATAATATAAATCAGTCACACCAGTCTGTAATGCATTATGAAAACATTTACAGTATACAGTCAGTTAAGAGAATACATTATTATAATGTACAACTTTATAACAGTCCTACAATACTGTAGACATTAAAACAGACGTAATATTAATATCCTCTGTGTTATTTCTTCATTCAGATGAGCTCGCTGTGATTTGCCAACGTGAACTCAAATCTAATCTAAAGAAGAAGTTTCAATGTGTATTTGAGGGGATCGCTAAACAAGGAAACCCAACACTTCTCAATAAGATCTACACAGAGCTCTACATCACAGAGGGTGGAACAGGAGAGGTCAATAATGAACATGAGCTGAGACAGATTGAGACAACAACCAGGAAACATGCAAGACCAGAGACTGCAATCAAATGTAATGACATCTTCAAACCCTTAACTGGACAAGACAAACCTATCAGAACTGTGATGACAAAGGGAGTTGCTGGCATTGGAAAAACAGTCTCAGTGCAGAAGTTCATTCTGGACTGGGCTGAAGGAAAAGCAAATCACGATTTCCAATTTGTATTTTCATTCCCTTTTCGGGACCTGAATGTGATGAAAGGGGACAAACACACTTTGATTGAACTTCTCAATCACTTCTCAAAGGAAACCAAACAATCAAGAATCTCCAACTACAACAAGTACAAAGTTCTGTTCATCTTTGATGGTCTGGATGAGTGCCGACTGCCCCTAGACTTCCAGAAGAACAAGATCTGTTGTGACGTCACAGAGTCAACCTCAGTGGATGTTCTGCTGACAAATCTCATCAAGGGAAATCTGCTTCCCTCTGCTCTCCTCTGGATAACTACCCGACCTGCAGCAGCCAATAAGATCCCTTCAGGGTGTGTTGACCAGGTGACAGAGGTACGAGGGTTCAATGACCCACAGAAGGAAGAGTACTTCAGGAAGAGATTCAGTGATGAGGACCTGGCCAGCAGAATCGTCTCACACATAAAGACATCAAGGAGCCTCCACATCATGTGCCACATTCCAGTCTTCTGTTGGATTTCTGCAACAGTCCTTGAACACATGCTGAAACATGAGAGAGAAGAGATGCCGAAGAATCTGACAGAGATGTACACACACCTTGTACGGTTTCATACCAAACAGAAGAATGAAAAGTATCTTGGGAAAGAAGAGACAGGTCCACACTGGAATAAAGAGAGCATTCTGTCACTGGGGAAACTGGCTTTTCAACAGCTTGTGAATGGCAATCTGATTTTCTATGAAGAAGACCTGAAAGAGGCTGGCATTGATGTCAATGAAGCCTCAGTGTACTCAGGATTGTGCACACAGCTCTTTAAAGAGGAATGTGGTCTGTACCAGGACAAGGTGTACTGCTTCGTGCATCTGAGCATTCAGGAGTTTCTGGCTGCTCAATATGTGTTCCTCTCATTCATCAACAACAATGAGAATCTATTGGCCAAACCTCGATCAATGTCCAGGAACATTTCTGTGCTGTTCAGAGACAAGCATAAACTTACTGTCTACAGGAGTGCTGTGGATAAAGCCTTACAAAGTGAGACAGGAAACCTGGACCTTTTCCTCCGCTTCCTTCTGGGCCTCTCACTGGAGTCCAATCAGAAGCACTTACGAGGTCTACTGACAAAGACAAGCAGCTCACAGAGCCATGAAAAAACAATCAAGTACATCAAGGAGAAGATCAGGAAGAATCCATCTCCAGAGAGGAGCATCAATCTGTTCCACTGTCTGAATGAACTGAATGACCATTCTCTAGTGGAGGAGATCCAAAGATACCTGAGCTCAGGAAGTCTCTCTAGATCCAAACTGTCACCTGCACAGTGGTCAGCTCTGGTCTTTGTGTTGCTGACTTCAGAAAAGGAGCTGGATGTGTTTGACCTGAAGAAATACTCCAGATCAGAGGAAGGTCTTCTGAGGCTGCTGCCAGTGGTCAAAGCCTCCAGAGCTGCTCTGTGAGTACATAAAAATGACATCAGAACTAATCATCAGGAAGCATTATCCAGTTTAGAGAAAAATGTATTATAATATAATATTAATTTGAAAAACCTACTGATTCAGTGCATTGGTGATCACATTAGTATAACATTGTGACCATACAATTCTAGGAGACTGAAGATGAACATATATGTTGTTTTGAGAGAATTAACCAAATGCATCTGCAATTGTCTTTCTACACTACTGGTGTTAAATTAACAGTGTGTTTGTGAAGTCATGATGATCTCTTTTTTCAGGCTGTCAGGCTGTGGAGTCACAGAGGAAGGCTGTGCTTCTCTGGTCTCAGCCCTGAGGTCAAACCCCTCACACCTGAGAGAGCTGGATCTGAGTAACAATGACCTGAAGGATTCAGGAGTGAAGCTGCTCTCTGCTGGACTGGGGAATCCCCACTTTAAACTGGAGACTCTGAGGTCAGTGTTCCTGAGGTTGGTCAACAAGTGATAACTGTTTACCAGATCCACATGTGTTTACCAGACACACATAGTCCACACCATATGTGTTTGGACAGTTGGTGGTAGATGGAAGGCCGTGTTGCCCAACAGAGTCCTTTGAAGAATGTCTCTGGTGGTAAATTGAATACGTTGTAGTAACGTCGTTGTGTGGTAGACCGGATACTCTGTCTGTTCTTTTCTAGCCCACGTTTGCAGCTGCTGTTGCTAACTCATGGCTAGAAGGTATCACTTCTGTAGTGAATAAGAGTTCCAAGTTCATACCATTCCAGCCAAAGCTCACGCTGATGTTGGCTTCGTTCTGTAGTTATTATCTGAACCATTCTGACATCGGACCGTTGTCCTCACATCCTCGGAACAGGAGGTTACATTTTCGTCAAGGCTTTTTATAGTGGAGGGAGAAGGGAGTGGTTGAAAAGTTTTATAGCCCAAGTCTCTTCACAGGGGCCACTGATTGAGCAGAGCCCTAACCTTATGAAAACCCAAATCTCTCATTTGGAAGCAAAAATTATGTTTAATATCTTCACCAATAATTTTATATTCAAATATTTAAATTGAACAACAATTCCATGTGACTCCGATAACTCTGATGTGTAGACTTTCAACTATAAAGTTTATGTCATTATATGTCATTATATCATTGATGAGAATGTCTCAGATGACAACCGAACTGACATCATATTCATTAAGTACCACCGCATATGTTCAACTGGTCGGATTAGCAGAATATGGTTCATATTTTGATGTTCCCAGAATCTCTATGTTAACCATTTTCATATGTCACATCAGTAGGGTAGAGAGAGGAAAAAGGGGGGAGACGTATTTATGACTGTCATAAACCCCAGGCCAACATCATGACAGCAGGATTCAGGACACTGATGTATCTGAGTATGTTGAAAAAATATTGTGACACTATTGTCAACACCAAAGAATATCAGTGTGGTTTTAATATGATTTGACTCTTTGCAGGCTGTCAGGCTGTCTAGTCACAGAGGAAGGCTGTGCTTCTCTGGTCTCAGCTCTGAGGTCAAACCCCTCACACCTGAGAGAGCTGGACCTGAGCTACAATGACCTGAAGGATTCAGGAGTGAAGCTGCTCTCTGCTGGACTGGGGAATCCCCACTGTAAACTGGAGACTCTGAGGTCAGTATTCCTGTAGTTGGTCAACAAGTGATAACTGTTCACCAGATCCACATGTGTTTACCAGACACACATAGTCCACACCATATGTGTTTGGACAGTGAAGCTTACGATTATGAATAATAATGAATGAATCGTGAATGATGATGAATGAGAAAACAACAGAAGAACAAAGATCAGACCCCCTCTGTTATTGGTTATGGTGAGAGGTTAGCATGTTTTGTTGTAGCCTCTGTTATTGGTAATGGTGAGAGGTTAGCATGTTTTGTTGTAGTCTCTGTTATTGGTTATGGTGAGAGGTTAGCATGTTTTGTTGTAGCCTCTGTTATTGGTAATGGTGAGAGGTTAGCATGTTTTGTTGTAGTCTCTGTTATTGGTAATGGTGAGAGGTTAGCATGTTTTGTTGTAGCCTCTGTTATTGGTAATGGTGAGAGGTTAGCATGTTTAATTGTAGCCTCTGTTATTGGTTATGGTGAGAGGTTAGCATGTTTTGTTGTAGCCTCTGTTATTGGTAATGGTGAGAGGTTAGCATGTTTTGTTGTAGTCTCTGTTATTGGTTATGGTGAGAGGTTAGCATGTTTAATTGTAGCCTCTGTTATTGGTAATGGTGAGAGGTTAGCATGTTGTGTTGTAGCCTCTGTTATTGGTAATGGTGAGAGGTTAGCATGTTTTGTTGTAGCCTCTGTTATTGGTAATGGTGAGAGGTTAGCATGTTTTGTTGTAGCCTCTGTTATTGGTAATGGTGAGAGGTTAGCATGTTTTGTTGTAGCCTCTGTTATTGGTAATGGTGAGAGGTTAGCATGCTTTATTGTAGCCTCTTTTATTGGTAATGGTGAGAGGTTAGCATGTTTTGTTGTAGCCTCTGGTATTGGTAATGGTGAGAGGTTAGCATGTTTTGTTGTAGTCTCTGTTATTGGTAATGGTGATAGGTTAGCATGTTTTGTTGTAGCCTCTGTTATTGGTAATGGTGAGAGGTTAGCATGTTTTGTTGTATCCTCTGTTATTGGTAATGGTGAGAGGTTAGCATGTTTTGTTGTAGCCTTTGTAACTTTCTCACTCATTATTATTCATAATGAATTCATTATCTTTCTCAATCATGGCAGTCACTGGCTTGATGTAGTCATTGTGTTCAATGAGTTTGGAACCAAATACTAAACTTTTGACTACTTTAATACACTATGAGTAAATTGGTCAGAATACTTAAGACTTCTTCAAATAGGGGGACTAGATACATAAAGTGCTTTTATTTCTAAACGGTGAAACAGATATGTATTAAAATATCCTCAACTAAAAGTTGACATTATAAACTGTCACCTCATATGCAACATTTGATCTGAAATCCAAAATGTTGGAGTATAGAGACACATTTAAAATGTTAGCTTCACTGTCTAAATAGATATGGTGTGGACTGTATACTCAATACAATCTAAATCTGATACCTCACTGTCTAAATAGAAATGGTGTGGACTGTATACTCAATACAATCTAAATCTGATACCTCACTGTCTAAATAGATATGGTGTGGACTGTATACTCAATACAATCTAAATCTGATACCTCACTGTCTAAATAGATATGGTGTGGACTGTATACTCAATACAATCTAAATCTGATACCTCACTGTCTAAATAGATATGGTGTGGACTGTATACTCAATACAATCTAAATCTGATACCTCACTGTCTAAATAGATATGGTGTGGACTGTATACTCAATACAATCTAAATCTGAGACCTCACTGTCTAAATAGATATGGTGTGGACTGTATACTCAATACAATCTAAATCTGATTCCTCACTGTCTAAATAGATATGGTGAGGACTGTATACTCAATACAATCTAAATCTGAGACCTCACTGTCTAAATAGATATGGTGTGGACTGTATACTCAATACAATCTAAATCTGATACCTCACTGTCTAAATAGATATGGTGTGGACTGTATACTCAATACAATCTAAATCTGATACCTCACTGTCTGTCTTTTGACTGATACTGCTTTTTAATGTGGCATCTGGTATCCTCAAATATTTGTAACTTTCTAATCTACAAGCAATATTTTGATCATTTGTCATTTATAATAATGAAACATTCATTTATGAATAGATATGGAAGGTTTCAGGACACTGATATATCTGAATATGTTGAAAAAATATACTGTCACTATTTTCACCACCAAAGAATATCAGTGTGATTTTAATATGATTTGACTCTTTGCAGGCTGTCAGGCTGTCTAGTCACAGAGGAAGGCTGTGCTTCTCTGGTCTCAGCTCTGAGGTCAAACCCCTCACACCTGAGAGAGCTGGACCTGAGTAACAATGACCTGAAGGATTCAGGAGTGGAGCTGCTCTCTGATGGACTGGGGAATCCCCACTGTAAACTGGAGACTCTGAGGTCAGTATTCCTGTAGTTGGTCAACAAGTGATAACTGTTCACCAGATCCACATGTGTTTACCAGACACACATAGTCCACACCATATGTGTTTGGACAGTGAAGATTACAGTTTTAAATGTGGTGCTATGCTCCAGCATTTTGGATTTGAGAAATAATGTTTCATATTAGGCGACAGTACAGAATGTCAACTTTTATTTGAGGGCAATGGTG